>NC_057795.1:269121252-269199309 GCF_018294505.1 Triticum aestivum | reverse complement strand
CGCCGCCGCCCGCGCCGCCGACGCCGCCACCCGACACTGCTGCCTCGTGTGAGCCACCGCCTGCCGCTGTCGTCGACCCGCCGCCCGAGGTGCCTTGTTTTCCGTGCCACCGTTTTTTAGAGAAAAACCGCTCGGTTTTTCCGTCGGTTTCTCGTCGTTTATTTAGTTTCTGTTTTTTTATTTGATCGGTTTTTTTCGGTTTAGGTTAATTAACAAGCGTTCACTCGTTCGTTCGTTTTAATGAACGCGTTCATCGTTTAGATCCAGATAACGAACGTTCGTCTGTTCATCGTTTTCTTTTTCTCGGATTTAATCCACGATTTTCTGATCGTGATTCCTGATCCGATTTTCATTTTAGTATAACTTTTCGCTCGTTTATCGGAATCAGGCGATTCAAGCGCCTAGAGTTTCCTCTCGAAACCCTCTTTCCGAATAATCTACTCAAACCAGTTTTTGCTTCTGTAAAATTTGACTTAGGTCTAGATTAGTAATCGAAGCTTGTTTCTTTCGCCATTTGAGTTTTGTTTCTTCGATCGATTTGTTTCTTTTTGCAAACCGGAGTTCTTAAGTTGAACTTTCTGGTTAGACCTCTTGTTTGAGTTTTACCCGTGCATTAGATGAGTACTTATTGTATGCTTGTTTGTTTGTTTGCTTGCAATAGAGTACGCGGATTGCGCCGCTTGCTACTTCGAATCCCTAGGTTACGCGGATCATCAGCAAGGCAAGTAACAGTTTGATCATATCCCTTATTACCCAGTTTTATTGCATTAGTTCCATCCTCCAAACAATTGCATGATTAGGAATCTGAATTTAATTGTGGGTTTTGGGAAGTAGATTGAGGTAGTACCTATTACCTGTTTTATTATCAAACCCTTGGGAGTTACTTCTACGTTTGCTTATTATGCCATGCTATGCTCGTAGACGTGGATTGGGTTTGAGTGAATATCCATGACAGATGTGAGATTGTTAATTAATGGTTTATTTAAGGTGGCAACATTAATACACATCTGGCTGGATTGACGTACCTGGTTATTCCAGGATTGCCTGTCTAGGCACCTGGGTAGACCAGGATTGCCTCTTTTTTATGGACCGCCACCCAGGCTCAAAGGAATCATAAGATTATTCATACTAGAAACTTCCGTGTGCAGCCACATGCTATTATGGGCTCTAGCATAGTTGACTAAGTCGTGCGAACTCTATAGTGGTAGACTAGCAGATGTAGGGGATGTAGGTTGGTGCGGTCTACCCATCGTAAGGTGCTAGCGGTTCTGAAAGACTATGTCACGGTCATTCGTTTCTCAAACACCATGTAGTGCGAGAAAACCAACTGAGGAGATCAAGTCATGTGGGGAAAAGTGCGCAACCTCTGCAGAGTGTACAAACTAATAATGAGTAGTCGTGTCCCCGGTTATGGACGTTTTGAGTATCTAGTACCTGGATTTTCATGTGAATCTCAACATGTTACTTTAATTAATATTGTTGGGTTTGTTAATGATGATGCTTAATTGGGATTGAGGATGCTGTCAACCATTCTCAATGTTTAACAACCACCATGATAGTTAAATAAATTTATTCCTTCGTAGTAGGGAAAAACTGGCTTTACGCAAATTATAACCATAGATCTATCCACCAAGCCATATATGCATGTAGTATAGCTTTACTCTTTTATTATTTCTCTATGTGTTACTTTGCCAGCATATTCCATGTGCTGACCCGCTTTCGGGCTGCAACATTAATGTTGCAGACTTTTCAGATGATGAGTAAGATGCTTTAGGATCGTGGTTCTATACTCAGTGATGCCGTTGGAGTTGATGGACTCGCTTATCTTCCAAGCCTTCCGCTGTTATCGTTATTAGATGGCCTTAAGCCATATTTATTGTAATAAATTCTCTTTGGGGACACTCAATATAATAAGTGTGTGATTGCTACTCTGTTATAAATCCTTCAAGTACTGTGCGTGTTAGCATTACTGATCCAGTGATGACACTGAAGCATAGAGATCAGACTGTTTGAGGTCTGGTCGCTACAAGATGGTATCAGAGCACATGCTGACTGTAGAACACGACCACTAAGCAAAAGCCATAGATCACTACTCTCTCCTCTCATTCTAACTCCTCATCTTTTCTATTCTTCTAGGATGGCGGATGCAAAGAACAAGTTCATGCAACCGGACAAAGATACACCCTTTGGACGACATCTGAAGGAAGTAACCAAGTACTTGAAGATTGGAGTACCAAGCTTCATCGGAACCTACAACGCCACCTTACCTGAAGAGGAGCACTGGATGATTCAAGTTCAAGTTCCAGGGAGAATGTTCATGCCAGTCACTGAGCCTATAGAGTTTTCCTTTGATGCACCAACCTGGAGTTTAGGGAAGAGCATGGCAGCTCACATCATCATGGGATGTATTGGAGAAGTTTTTATCACCAAGATCTTAAGGATACCACCTACCAGATTTGTGGGCGCCGAGATGAGCAATGGGAGATGATTAGCACCAGGAAAGACAAATCAGTTGCAGCTTTTATCCAGGAGTTAAACCAGCACATTCGACGCCAGGAGAACCAGATGTGTGCAGGCATGATGGATCTGAAGAAAGCCATGACCAAGATCACGGAACTGGAGGAAGAACTTAAGTCTACACGTGATGGATATGAGGAGGAAATATCAACGCTAGTCGAGAAGAATGATGATCTGAAGAAGAAGTTAAGAGTGTTCATGGGATTTCCAGCAACTGGAGAAGACGAAGAATGCACTTGTCCTGAGAACTACATCATCATCGACGACACTGACTCAGACCCAGATGATAGTGATGATGACTATGTTGATGAAGCTGGAGCAGATATCATGGAGTCTTCATCGGAGCAGTTTTTCTAGTAGACCACCATAACAGTAGTAGAATTTCCCTCCATGTATCTATTATAGTCTGAGCACTTTGTAACAATAGATAGACCGTTGTATGCCCTTGCTTGTTTGAATGAAGTGTTTTTGATTGCTATTTGTCTCATGTGCATATGGGTAGTGTTTTCCCCTTAGACCTCATTCTATTCCATATTCTCTTCTTTTCTAAACCCTCAAATGCCTCCGAGACGTGACAACGGATTTGCTTTCCCACCGGAGCTCACCTAGTTGATCCAGCAGCAGAATGCATTGATGCAGATCCTAGTCCAAAATCAGAATAAAGGGAACAACAACAAAAACAATCCACCACCACCACCACCTATTGATCACTTAACCCGTTTTCTTAGGCTGAATCCGCCGGTGTTCTCCAGTAGCACTGAGCCGATTGTTGCAGATGATTGGCTTCGCAAGATAGCCAGGGAGTTGACCACTGCCAGATGCACATATGCAGAGAAGGTGTGATTTGCCACACATCAGCTTGAGGGACCCGCAGCATCATGGTGGGAGAATTTCACAGCCACTTATCCAGCAGACACTGTCACATGGGATCAGTTTCAGCAGGCTTTTTGAACTGCCCATGTTTCAGCAGGAGCTATGGCCATGAAGAAGCGTGAGTTTCGCAACTTGCGCCATGGAGGAAGAACAGTTGGCCAGTATGTGGATGACTTTAGTAAACTAGCACGTTACGCCCCAGATGACGTCGCTACGGATGCAGCTAAGCAAGAGAAGTTTCTGGAAGGGCTGAATGATAAGTTGAGCATGCAGTTGATGGTAGCAAGTTTCAACAACTACCAGGAGTTGGTAGATCGTGCTCTCATGATTGAAGGGAAGCAGCAGTAGATTGAAAACCGCAAAAGGAAGTATGGACAAGGGAAGTACAATTCTGGAGCTCAGCAGAAGCCCCGTTTTACTCCAAAGTCAGGAGGATAGTTTCAACATACCCATGGAGGAGGTAGCTCGCACAATCACAAGAATGGTACCGGGAATGGAGCAAGTAGTAGTCAGAACCGTACCAACCCCTCAACACCAGCCAAGAAAGATCTGAGTCAAGTCACTTGTTTTAAGTGTCAGAAGACCGGACATTACGCCAATGAATGTCCTGAAGGCCAGAATGGAAGTGGTAATGGAAGCTCTGGGAAGAAGCCAAACCCTTTCAACAGAGGACAAGTGAACCACGTTAGCGTGGAGGAGGTTGAAGCCCAACCCGATGCAGTAATAGGTAAGTTTTTGGTTAAGTCATTTACTGCACTCGTTCTTTTTGATACTGGTGCATCGCATTCATACATATCAAGGGGATTTGTGGATAAATATAACCTGCCAACCCAAGCCCTTAAGACACCCATGTTAGTAACCTCGCCAGGAGCAGAGTATATGGCCAGGCTATGGTGTGATCGGTTACCATTAAGGATTGGTAACTACGTATTCCCCTCAGACCTAATAGTTTTGGAATCACAAGGATTGGATGTGATATTAGGCATGGACTGGTTATCAAAGTATGGTGGGAACATTGAATGTGCCAGTAAGACAATTCTACTTACAACCCCAGAAGGGAAGAGGATCAAGTATGTTTCCAGGCATAAAACGAAGGGGATGCACGTAAATTCCTTATCAGGAGTTGTGCAGGAGGAAGTACCAGTGGTAAAGCATTTTCCTGATGTATTTCCAGAAGAGTTGCCAGGCATGCCACCAGACAGGGACATTGAGTTTCTGATAGAGCTTTTGCCAGGCACAGGGCCAATATCTAAGAGACCATATAGGATGCCAGCAAAAGATTTGGAGGAGATTAAAAGTCAGATTAAGGAGTTACTGGATAAAGGTTACATTCGCCCAAGTTCTTCACCTTGGGGATCACCAGTACTTCTAGTGGAGAAGAAGGACGGATCATTAAGGATGGTTGTTGATTATCGTGGATTGAATGCAGTAACCATCAAGAACAAGTACCCACTGCCAATGATCAACGATCTGTTTGACCGACTGCAAGGAGCAAAGGTATTTTCCAAGATCGATTTGCGATTAGGATACCATCAGCTGAAGATTCGAGAGCAGGATATACCCAAGACGGCTTTTACCACTAGGTATGGGTTGTATGAGTATACCGTTATGTCATTTAGTCTGACTAACGCACTTGCATATTTCATGAACATGATGAACAAAGTATTTATGGAATTTCTGGATAAGTTCGTCATGGTGTTCACTGATGACATCTTGGTCTACTCGAAGAATGAAGAGGAGCATAAGGAGCATTTGCGTTTGGTATTAGAGAAGCTCAGAGAACACCAGTTATATGCCAAGTTTAGCAAATGTGAGTTTTGGTTGAAGGAAGTTGGATTCCTCAGACATGTTATATCCGGAGAGGGTATAGCAGTAGATCCCACCAAGGTTGTCACTGTGACAAATTGGGAGGCACCAACGACAGTTGGGGAGATCAGAAGTTTTCTTGGACTGGCAGGATACTACCGGAGATTCATTGAGAATTTTTCAAGGATTGATTAAGCCCATGATGGAGTTGTTGAAGAAGGATATCAAGTTCAATTGGACTGAGGAATGTGAGGCCAGTTTCCAGGAATTGAAGAAACGTCTAGTTACCTCACCAGTGTTGATTCTGCCAGATCAGACGAAGGATTATGAAGTGTACTGCGACGCTTCACGTCGAGGACTTGGAGCAGTACTTATGCAGGAAGGAAGAGTTGTTTCGTATGCGTCATGATAGCTTAATCCTCATGAGTTGAATTATGCCACACATGATTTGGAGTTAGCAGCCGTAGTGCATGCATTGAAGACGTGGAGACATTTTCTTATCGGAAATCATTGTGAGGTGTACACGGATCACAAGAGTTTGAAGTACATTTTCACGCAAAAGGAGTTGAATCTCAGGCAAAGGAGATGGTTGGAACTCATCAAGGATTATGATATGAGATTGCAGTATCACCCTGGAAAAGCTAACGTTGTAGCCGACACGTTGAGCCGTAAGAGCCACACTAATACACTCATGACCGCATGACTGCCAAAGGAGTTAGCCGAGGACCTCTGCGAGCTATGTTTGGAAATAGTTCCGAGAGGCTATGTAGCAACATTGGAAATTCAGTCGACTTTGATGGATAAGATCAGAGAAGGTCAGAAGACCGATAAGGAGATTGCAGAGATAAAGGAGAAGTTGAGAAAAGGAAAAGCCAAGGGATTTCGTGAGGATGAGCACGATACCCTCTAGTTTGGGGACCGCGTTTATGTACCCAATGACCCCGAGATCAGGAAGTTGATTTTGCAAGAGGCCCATGATTCGCTATATTCAATTCACCCAGGGAATACCAAGATGTACTTGGATTTGAAAGAGACCTTTTGGTGGACCAGAATGAAGAAGGATATTGCGGAGTATGGAGCAGTTTGTGATGTATGTCAGAGAGTAAAGGCAGAGCATCAGAAGCTAGCAGGATTGTTGCAACCATTGCCGATACCCGAATGGAAGTGGGATAAGTTAGGCATGGATTTTATCACGGGATTGCCCAGGACTCGTTCAGGCTATGACTCGATTTGGGTTGTAGTCGATCGTTTGACGAAGGTAGCTCATTTCATTCCAGTAAAGACCACTTACACCAGTGCCAAGTTGGCCAAGATTTACATGACCAGGATCGTATGTCTACATGGAGTTCCAAGGAGCATTGTATCAGATAGAGGAACCCAATTCACCTCAAAGTTCTGGAATCAGTTGCATGAAACCTTGGGTACCAGACTAGAGTTTAGTACCGCTTTTCATCCGCAGACAGATGGACAGACCGAAAGAGTTAATCAGATTTTAGAGGACATGCTGAGAGCCTGTGCGCTAGATTATGGATCTAGTTGGGACAACAATTTACCGTATGCGGAGTTCTCTTACAACAACAGTTTTCAATCCAGTTTGAAGATGGCCCCTTTCGAAGCCTTATACTGAAGGAGGTGTAGAACCACGTTGTCTTGGGACGAAGTTGGAGACCGTCAGTTGTTTGGACCAGATTTGATTAAGGAGTCTAAACGGAAGGTGGAGTTGATTCGCGACCGGCTCAAGGTAGCCCAGTCCAGGCAGAAGAGCTATGCCGATGCAAAACGCAAGGAGACAGTTTACGAAGTTGGGGATAGAGTTTATCTTCGGGTATCTCCACTTCGAGGAGTTAAGCGTTTTGGTGTTAAAGGAAAGTTAGCGCCACGTTTTGTGGGACCATACAAAGTTTTGGATCATATGGGAGAGGTTGCCTACAAGTTGGAATTGCCTGGGGGATTGTCAGGAGTTCACGACGTGTTTCACGTTTCCCAGTTGAATAAGTGCCACACAGAGATGGCTGATATACCACTGAGAGATACAGTGCCACTAGAGGCGATTCAGTTGGACAGTGGTTTGACTTATGAGGAGAAACCAGTTAAGATTCTTGAGTATGCCAGCCGAGTCACCCGCAACAAGGTTATCAAGTTCTGTAAAGTTCAATGGAGCCACCACACCGAGGATGAGGCCACCTGGGAGCGAGAGGAAGATTTGTTGAAGGACCACCCTCACCTATTTTCTAGCCAACCCGAATCTCGAGGGCGAGATTCATCTTAAGGGGGGTAGGTTTGTAACATCCCAAATTTCCAATTTGGAATGTTATACATAGATCATCAATTGCATATCATATTTTTATTGCATTTGGTTTCGATCCTAGAAACCCTATGCAACTCAAGGACCCACGGAGAGAGTTGGGGATTTCGATATTTTCATATTTGAGTTTTCTCAAATTTTGAAAGTAGGATCATTTGATTTTATTTATTTTATCTTCAATTTTTTCAAATATATAAATATGAGAGAGGGAATAAAATGACTTTCCCAAAATAAAGAAATATTGAAGATTTAATAAAAAAATCGAATAAGATTTTATTTTGGATTTTCTTGTCTATTTTATTTGAATTTAGGAAAAATGCGTGTTTACCAAAATTGCATTTAGGCCCAGATAAATGTTCATCTAAACCGGCTTGATTTTAGAAGCCGGGGAAAATTTATTTTGGGATTTTTGGAGTCCGTTTAGTATTTCTTTCGTTTGTTTTTCTGCGTGATAATTATTTAAAAAAATTGGAACCGACTCCGGGCCGTACCCGAGCGGGGCTCCTCCCGGGGCAGCCTTTAAATAGCGCCGCCCGAGCCGCCCCAGCCCAACAGTGCCGCCGCCAGCCCACCTGCGCCCCGAACCCTAACCCTAGCCGGCCCGCGCCGCCGCCGCCGCCGCCGCCGCCCGCGACGCCGCCACCGCCACCCGACGCCGCCGCCTCGCCGGAGCCGCCGCCCGCCGCCATCATGGACCCGCCGCCCGAGGTGCCTCGTTTTCCGCACCGCCGTGTTTTTAGAGAAAAGCGCTCGGTTTTTCCGTCGGTTTCTCGTCGGTTTTTTTAGTTTCCGTTTTTTTATTAGATCGGTTTTTTCGGTTTAGGTTAATTAACGAGCGTTCACTCATTCGTTCGTTTTAACGAACGCGTTCATCGTTTAGATCCAGATAACGAACGTTCGTCTGTTCGCCATTTTTCTTTTTCTCGGATTTAATCCACGATTTTCTAATCGTGATTCCTGATCCGATTTTTGTTTTAGTATAACTGTTCGCTCGTTTATCGGAATGAGGCGATTCAAGCGCCTAGAGTTTCATCTCGAAACCCTCTTTCCGAATAATCTACTCAAACCAGTTTTTGCTTCTATAAAATTTGACTTAGGTCCAGATTAGTAATCGAAGCTTGTTTCTTTCGCCGTTTGAGTTTTGTTTCTTGGATCGATTTGTTTCTTTTTGCAAACCGGAATTCTTAAGTTGAACTTTCTGGTTAGACCTCTTGTTTGAGTTTTACCCATGCATTAGATGAGTACTTATTGTATGCTTGTTTGTTTGTTTGCTTGCGATAGAGTACCCGGATTGCGCCGCTTGCTACTTTGAATCCCTAGGTTACACGGATCATCAGCAAGGCAAGTAACACCTTGATCATATCCCTTATTACCCAGTTTTATTGCATTAGTTCAATCCTCCAAACAATTGCATGATTAGGAATCTAAATTAAATTGTGGGTTTGGGAAAGTAGATTGAGGTAGTACCTATTACCTGTTTTATTATCAAACCCTTGGGAGTTACTTCTACGTTTGCTTATTATGCCATGCTATGCACGTAGACGTGGATCGGGTTTGAGTGAATATCCATGACAGATGTGAGATTGTTAATTAATGGTTTATTTAAGGTGGCAACATTAATACACATCTGGGTGGATTGACATACCTGGTTATTCCAGGATTGCCTGTCTAGGCACCTGGGTAGACGAGGATTGCCTGTTTTTTTATGGACCGCCACCCAGGCTGTCACATCCCTAGCTGCTGGTAGTGCTCTAGGCTAGCTCATGTGTGCATCATGTTTAAATTTTGAAAATTTGAACTGAGGGAATTTTGGAAGCCTCAAAAACTTAAATAAAAGAGGGGCAAAAACCCTAGAAATCTCATTCAGTGCTCCAAAATGCTCTTCTTAAATGTTTGATAATTTTTGGTAAGGGTTCTGGTCCCAACCAAAATATTGAACATTTTTAAGGAATTATTTTTGGGACTTTGGATTTAATTCATTAGCTATTTGAATTTGAATTATATTCATATAATTAGAATATAATTTCAAATACCCCTGAAATATTTTATAAGCTTTTGGAACGGGCGCGGGTGAGCTCCAGCTCCCTCGAGGCCATTGTCTCCGGCCGCCCTAGCTGCTGCTGCTTGCTGAAACGGGCGCGGGTGAGCTCCAGCTCCCCGTAGCCGCTCTCCTCCGTCCATTTGGACGCCGGAGGAGCGAGCCCGCGCCCTCCGCCGCGCCTGTTGCCACCGGCGACGAACCGCCGGCGGGTTAGGCCCTGTTGACCAGGGGTTTGACCTCCCCTGGGTCGATGACAGGTGGGGCCAGCCCCCTGTTAATTAGTTTAGTTTTTTCTAATTTTTTTAGCCACTGACTCACTGACCTGCGGGCCCGGCTCGGCTAATTAAACTAGGTTAGGTTTAAGTTATATTAGGATTAGTCATAGTCACTGACCAGTGGGCCCCACTGGTCAGGTTTGACCCTGACCGGCCCCTGTTGACTTGTGACGTCATGCCAACGTCATGCTGACACAATATTCATTTTCTGGAATTTAGTTATTTTATTATATTCAGAAAAATCCAGAAAATGCCTAAAACTTCTAAAATTCATAGAAAATTAACCGTAACTCCAAATTAAATAAGTTATATATGAAAAATTATCAGAAAAATTCAAGGAATCCATCTGTACCATTTTCATGCATGTTAGAACAACTTATAGCTGCTGTTTAGCACAAATCAATTAAAGGGCATTTAAATAACCATATATGGAGTTGGAATTTGAATCTTGTATTCAAACCAACTTCATTTAATCTGTTGCTAGTTGCATTAGCTCAAAACACATTCATATTGCCATGTCATGAGCATGCATCATATTGTGCATTGCATTGATCGTGTTCCTTTCTGTGTTGCCGGTATTTGTCCCCTCTCGATAGATGCGATACCGATGATGTGATCATTAACACTGATGAAGACTCAATGTTATCTTCAGAAGTGCCAGGCAAGCAAAAACCCCCCTTGTTCATTCCGATACAATCCTACTCTCTCGCTCCTGCTCTCTTTTACTGCATTAGGACAACACCGATTCATCTGTTACTTGCTGCGGTAGCTGAACCCCTTTATCCTCTGCATGACCTGTCATTGCCACAGTAAATAGATGAAACCCACTAGCATGAGTAGGAGTTGTTTGAGCCCTGTTGTGCCTACTCATTCATGTTTGTTTGTCATGCCTGCTACTGCTTAGAGTTGAGTCAGGTCTGATTCATCAGGGATGAATCAGAGGTGTGTGACATGTCCTACTGTGTGTGAGCTAAGTGTGTGAACACGATTTGGTAAAGGTAGCGGTGAGAGGCCATGTAGGAGTACATGGTGGGTTGTCTCATTGCAGCCGTCCTCAGGAACTGAGTTCTGTGTTTGTGATCCATGATTCAGTTACTACCATACATTGGGCCCTGAAATATGACCCCGCTCGACTTCTTATTCACCCTTGTCCTCTGTCCAGGAGTTGCAAGTAGTTTCTGGTGTTTGTAGCTTACTAGAGGCCGTGGACAGCGCTGACCGTAGGGGTGGGCTGTGATGTGGTAGGTACGTGGCACGGTGTACCGGATGCCCGTTTGGTATCTCGGGAACCCTGTTCACATCGTTTGGGGCTGTGAGCGAAACTCCGGCCGGATCTCCTCATGGATGGAACCCGAATAGGCGATAAACCTGGACTAGAGACTTGAGTGTTTAGGTAGGTCGTGGTCTACACCCACGTCGGCTTTCGCTTGAAGTCTGCCGAGCACATGTCGTGTGTAGACGCTAAGTGGTGGAAACATGTATGAAGAAGTACACCCCTGCAGGGTTAACATCGTCTATTCGAATAGCCGTGTCCGCGGTAAAGGACTTCTGGGTTGCTTATATCAGTTCATAGACAAGTGAAAGTGGATACTTTAAAATGCGCAAGATAAGCGTGAGTGCTATGGATGGCGTTCTCGTAGGGAGACGGGAGCGGATCCATAGTGGTGTATTGATATGGTGAATATGCGGACTCGTGTGCGCCACCTCAAAAGAGTTATATTGCAGTCGTAGTTCAGGATAGCCACCGAGTCAAAGCTGGCTTGCTGCAGTTAAACCCCACCATCCCCTTTGTTGATAATGATGCATATGTAGTTAGTTCTGATGTAAGTCTTGCTGGGTACATTTGTACTCACGTTTGCCTATTTTATGTTTTGCAGAGAGACTTCGGTCTCACTAGTAGTTCCACGTGGACTTCGACGTTTAGCTTGTTACCTCAGCTACGATCTTGTGCCCTCGGCAGGATCTGGTAGATAGTCAGGCTTCTCAGCCTTTTTCATTTATAGATGTCTGTACTCAGACATGATAGCTTCCGCTTGTGCTTTGACTTGTATGCTCTGATTGTTGGGTCATGAGACCCATGTTTGTAATATCTCGCTCCTCGGAGCCTATTGAATAAATACTTGAGTCATAGAGTCATGTTGTGATGCCTTGTTGTATTTGCACATATCGAGCATATTGTGTGTATGTACTGAAATGCTTGGTATGTGTGGGATCTGACAATCTAGTTGTTTATCTTTAGTAGCCTCTCTTACCGGGAAATGTCTCCTAGTGTTTCCACCGAGCCATGGTAGCTTGCTACTGCTCCGGAACACTTAGGCTGGCCGGCATGTGTCCTTCTTCGTTCCTGTGTCTGTCCCTTCGGGGAAATGTCACGCGATGAATACCGGAGTCCTGTTAGCCCGCTACAGCCCGGTTCACCGGAGTCCTGCTAGCCCAGTGCTACAGCCTGGATTCACTCGCTGATGACCGACACGTTCGATGCTGGGTCATGGATGCCTGTCCCTGTAAGTCTGTGCCACTTTGGGTTTACGACTAGCCATGTCAGCCCGGGCTCCTTATCATATGGATGCTAGCGACACTGTCATATACGTGTGCCAAAAGGCGCAAACGGTCCCGGGCAAAGGTAAGGCGACACCCGTGGGAATACCGTGCGTGAGGCCGCAAAGTGATATGAGGTGTTACATGCTAGATCGATGTGGCATTGAGTCGGGGTCCTGACAGCGTTGGTATCAGAGCTTGACTGCCTGTAGGATTACCAAGCCAAACTGGTCGAAGTTGAGTCTAGAAATTCTTTAGTTATGTAAGGGAATTGATTGTGGGATGGAACGTAAGGCTCTTTTTACTCCTTATACCTTATGCCTTCTGATCTGAGTCATCTTATCTTTCCTGCGGGGATTAAGAACTAGGCTATCCCTTCTTTCTATCAGGATCACGTGTTACTAATCCGTAGACTTATAGATTGTTGGACTTAAGCCTCGTTTCAGTTCCTATTACTTCTGTATGTTAATTGTTGATCTCGGAACCTTGATATTGTGCTTCTGAGTGGTTATGCCACCATTTTGTGAATGTCTCAAATCTTTTCTGAGCATTTACAGCCGTTATGCTGTCCGAGTCATCCCATGTTTCTAAGTAGTCTGATGCATTTGCAAATCCTTTCTTCCCGTTTCAATGTTCCCATGGGCCAGATTAACCACACTAATCAGTGAGTTGAGGTACTCTGTTACCTTGACATATATGTTGGAGATATTATTATGACCCTAGGTGTCTTAGGGGATCATCTAGTAATTTAGCCATGATTTGTGTTCCCAGTGTAATGATTCTGGCCATCATTCTCGAAAGCATCCCGTGATGCTACTTAGTAATAGGTATTCCGTTTCTGGGTTTTGAACCCGAGATTCACTCTACTTACTTCATGTTGATAGTGTTTGCTAGTTCCTTCAGGATATTAGTAACTTTGCGATAGTCCTCGAGGTCCGTGGTATATCGTTCTTCCAAATACCATGAACCATTATGGCAGAAGTTTGTTGGATCAAAAGATCACAACAGACCCTCTATGAGTTCTCCATGCTATATTGTGACTCTGCCAGCTCAACCTTTCTGCATGGGTTATCCGAACGAATTATGTTGAACTTTGTTCGGCATACCAACCCATGTATCCACAACTCAGAAAGTTATATGTTCCTTTGAGTTGTCCCTCTTTAGTTGTCTACTAACCTTCGTCTATCAATTGATAGTCAAGAGTATGCGTGCAATCGTTCATCGATACCTATTAACTCTTGTGGTCCGTCAAGCCATTCTATCGCGGAATGACTAGGAGAAACAAACTCCAGTACCTCTTCCATATCCAGGATTGGGTCAAAGAAGTTGTGCTCCGCAGATCAAATTGCTAATCCAGCTTTTGTTCTGTTCTACCGTGGAGTGTTACCATCTTTATATCGGGATTGTTATAGGAATTGCACACCATCCTATGAACTCTTGGTACAGTGATACTTCTTGCCATCATTAGTCATTCCTCGGTCTTCGTGTTGATGCAACCGGAATACCGACAAATGAATTGTGATGTGTGAAATCAATACGCCTAGCAACCTCGTTGCTGGGTAGTTAAAGGACAATAATTTCATTCTTAGTGTGTTGGTTATTGAATCATCATTCTAAGATTGATCGTGCTACCTAGTCCATTCTCCTGGTTCACTCCTCGATCGATGAGTTAGGATCATTTCAAATCTTTGCTCTATTGATCATATCGTCTTGCCCTGAAAAGCAAGATTGTTCTCGAGCTTAGTAACATACCGGTGGTTCGTGATTTTCTGAATATCTTCTCAGAAGTATTACCAGGTTGTCACCTGACCGCTATGTTGAGTTTGTGATCAAGTTGGTTTATTCCTGTAAACCACTCCTTCTCCAAGAATCCGTGTTGGATACCCTGAGCTAGTTGGTTAAGCTAGACAACAACTTGGAGAGTTGGAAGATAAAATCTTGCCTGACTTAGTTTGTTCCAAAGGGACATTCTTGTGTAGTGGGTGTTGAAGAAAGATGATATTTTCATTGATTGGTCCCTGTGATCAGTTGCTGGACCTATTGTCTTATCAATTCTTTGATTTGAGTGTGGGCTATCGTCAAATCAATCAGTACCAACGATGCTCGTAATGTTGTCTTGTTCGTGGTTGATCCCTCGAGCATACACCATTACATCTTTGGTCTGACCAATGCTATCACCGTGTTCACTTAACTATGGAATTCCTTTTAAAAGGAAACCTAGATGAATTGTTGTTGGGCCCATTGACAACATCCTTATCTCCTCCATGATTTTGTTGAACATTAAGCTAGTGTTGGAAACTTTTGAAAGCATTTTCTTCATGCTAGCTCATGAAGTATTTGTTTGATGAAAGGAGTGACTTCCTCTTATACACGTGCATTTGGTGAAAGTTGCCGCCGTGAATTTGAGAAAGTTAGTTTTGCTTCCTCTGGAATCATCCCAAGTCAGTCATGCATACGTGCGAAGTATTCTGTGGTCTGGAGACTTGCAACCTTCATTCCATATGTGTATCCTAGCACACCAAGCCACTGATTGATTTGTTCAAGGAGAAGGAGTTCCTTCATAAGAGCTAATCCGGACTTATGTAAGGACTTCGATATCCTCGTTGAAGGTTCCCCACCTGAACTCGGTAGTGTTTTATTATAAGACTACCACGTGGTCATGCTTGTCTGGGACAACGTGTTCACATGTTTGTAGCAGAACTAGCTCATGTTTTGGAGCTTACTATCGTAGTTCATTCCCCGAGAATCTCGCAACGTCATCTCGTCGATTTGTGTTGCAAACTTTCGTTTTTCTTCCTAGACTCGATGAGTCTGGAATATCCTGACACCAACCAGATCTGAATCTCAGGCAGATATGATGGTTGGAACATTTCCCAAGAACTATAATATTGGTCTCTCGATAATCGGTAAGGTGGATGTCGTGGCCAACACACCCATCCGGTAGACCTGTTATTGTAGTATCTTGATTGAGGAAGTTGGCCACCTCCCCATAGGGATTTCGTAGGATTTACTTCCTAGTTGCCCCTATGGATTTTTGTGTTCCCGAAGTCCGACCTTTTACTTGATGTTCTAGTTATCAAACCATATCTATGAGTGGATTACACTAGCACATCAAGGAGAATATTAGAAGCGGAGTGCTAAGTGTCTCTCGGTCGATCATCCAGATTTTGTTTCCTTGGCCCTGCCAAGGGTGAAATCTGAGAAGGTGTTATCTTCCTTTGCATCTGCATCCTCCATCACCATTCATCATGGTAGTAAGTTGTGTTACCGAACCCTTGACATGGATGTGGGTAAAACCTTGATGATTATGGAATTGCTCAAGTTCTTGAGAGCACGCACAAGCGCTAGGTATTATCGCCGGCACTAACCGGGATTGCTCCTAGTCTCGTCGGTTATGCCATAACCACTCCAACTGTGAATTCACTCTTTATTGTTGGGTTCTTCCCCAGTTACCAGAATCATTCCTAGCATTTGCATTTTGTTCCTAGCTTGCACCGCCAATGTGCCATTCTACTATGGGTCCCTTCCATTTCCGGTGATAAGCAAAAATCATCCATTGCGTTGTCTTCAACAAGGTAATCCACATCATCCAAGTCTGAGTATGCCATTCTACCGACTCCCTCCAAACGATCGTTGTGAATTGCCTTAGGCTGGTATGAAGAGTTTCAATGATCTTTGAATCAAAAGTAATTCTTTTTGCCACTTAAGGTAATAATCTACGAATCACCCTCCTCTAGGATGTTTCGTCGTGATATCATGGCAATTCAACTCCTCGCTATGTTGACAACCGATCACCACATTCTTAAGTCTGGAATTGTTGTCTACCTAGTAAACCTCGTCACCTGCTCCACTCCATCCCTCTAGAGGTATGCTTCGTCTCTCAGCTCGAGAGATGTTGCTATGTCACACTCCGTGAGTTAATCCTGAGTTGTTCGACCTTCGAGAAGACCGATCCTTTTAGAGTCTTCTTCCCTCCATGTCATGTGACAGGATTTCTCAGAGCAAGACCTCGAGACAAAGATGGTGATCGAATCAACGTTCCTATGAAGTGCAACCTGGATCGTGAAGATTGTACTAGTTGCGTTCCCCCTTCACCTTACCCTACGCTTGAATCTCGAGACGAGATTCTTGTTTAGTGGGGGTGAGTTGTCACATCCCTAGCTGCTGGTAGTGCTCTAGGCTAGCTCATGTGTGCATCATGTTTAAATTTTGAAAATTTGAACTGAGGGAATTTTGGAAGCCTCAAAAACTTAAATAAAAGAGGGGCAAAAACCCTAGAAATCTCATTCATTGCTCCAAAATGCTCTTCTTAAATGTTTGATAATTTTTGGTAAGGGTTCTGGTCCCAACCAAAATATTGAACATTTTTAAGGAATTATTTTTGGGACTTTGGATTTAATTCATTAGCTATTTGAATTTGAATTATATTCATATAATTAGAATATAATTTCAAATACCCCTGAAATATTTTATAAGCTTTTGGAAAAGTCCATCTAGCAATGTAAAATATTCAGAGGAGTTTTTGGCATTGTTTGAATTATTTTAAATTCAAAACAGTGGCAAAATAAATTAAATAAAACAAAACAGAAGAGAGAAAAAAATAAAACAGAGCAGAAGACTTACCTGGTGCTTACCTGTCCAGCCCAGCCGGCCCAGCTCCCCCACCTGGCCGGCCCAGCCCACCTCCTCCCCCTTGTCATCTTCCTCCCCTCGCACCGAAGCTGCTCGGTGGCGAGCGCTGGCGATGCCCCGGCCACCTCCTGCTTCCCCGGCCTCCCTAGCGACGCCACGAGGACGCCTCGTGTCCCCTCGCCCCTCTTCCTCCCTCGCTGCTCCCTCTCTCTTCCCCGAACACTCTCCCCGTCCTCTGTTCCCCTCACCGAACGCGCCCGCCGTCGCCGACGAGAACCACTGCGGCCAGGGTCTCTCCCTCGTTCCCTTGAGCAGCCCAGAGGCTCCGCCTCGACCCCCTCTTCCTCTCCACCGAGCCACGAGGTCCCGGACGCGCTGCAACGCCGCCACCATTGCCGTTCCCCTCGTCGGCCACCGGAGATCGCCGCCGTCAATTCTCCGTCGCAGAAGCGTCCCCGAGCCCACTGAGCCACCCTGCTACCTCCCTGTGAGCTTGCCGTCGTTTCCCCTCACCTCTCTCTCTCGCGCGCGCCCTGTAGCCGCCGCCCCACGAGCACCCGAAGCCGCCGTCCGCCATGGCCGGTGAGCTCCGTGCTCCCGAGCTCCTCCGCCTGCGCTCGTTGCCTCCGAGTGTTCCTGGTGACCCCAGCATCCCGTAGAGCCCATCGGCCGCGCCCGCCGTGCCGTGTAACGCCGAAACCGAGCACGCCCGAGCTCCGGCCGCCGCTGCCGAGCTCGAGGCCATCGTCTCCGGCCGCCCTAGCTGCTGCTGCTTGCTGAAACGGGCGCGGGTGAGCTCCAGCTCCCCGTAGCCGCTCTCCTCCGTCCATTTGGACGCCGGAGGAGCGAGCCCGCGCCCTCCGCCGCGCCTGTTGCCACCGGCGACGAACCGCCGGCGGGTTAGGCCCTGTTGACCAGGGGTTTGACCTCCCCTGGGTCGATGACAGGTGGGGCCAGCCCCCTATTAATTAGTTTAGTTTTTTCTAATTTTTTTAGCCACTGACTCACTGACCTGCGGGCCCGGCCCGGCTAATTAAACTAGGTTAGGTTTAAGTTATATTAGGATTAGTCATAGTCACTGACCAGTGGGCCCCACTGGTCAGGTTTGACCCTGACCGGCCCCTGTTGACTTGTGACGTCATGCCAACGTCATGCTGACGCAATATTCATTTTCTGGAATTTAGTTATTTTATTATATTCAGAAAAATCCAGAAAATGCCTAAAACTTCTAAAATTCATAGAAAATTAACCGTAACTCCAAATTAAATAAGTTATATATGAAAAATTATCAGAAAAATTCAAGGAATCCATCTGTACCATTTTCATGCATGTTAGAACAACTTATAGCTGCTGTTTAGCACAAATCAATTAAAGGGCATTTAAATAACCATATATGGAGTTGGAATTTGAATCTTGTATTCAAACCAACTTCATTTAATCTGTTGCTAGTTGCATTAGCTCAAAACACATTCATATTGCCATGTCATGAGCATGCATCATATTGTGCATTGCATTGATTGTGTTCCTTTCTGTGTTGCCGGTATTTGTCCCCTCTCGATAGACGCGATACCGATGATGTGATCGTTGACACTGATGAAGACTCAATGTTATCTTCAGAAGTGCCAGGCAAGCAAAACCCCCCTTGTTCATTCCGATACAATCCTACTCTCTCGCTCCTGCTCTCTTTTACTGCATTAGGACAACACCGATTCATCTATTACTTGCTGCGGTAGCTGAACCCCTTTATCCTCTGCATGACCTGTCATTGCCACAGTAAATAGATGAAACCCACTAGCATGAGTAGGAGTTGTTTGAGCCCTGTTGTGCCTACTCATTCATGTTTGTTTGTCATGCCTGCTACTGCTTAGAGTTGAGTCAGGTCTGATTCATCGGGGATGAATCAGAGGTGTGTGACATGTCCTACTGTGTGTGAGCTAAGTGTGTGAACATGATTTGGTAAAGGTAGCGGTGAGAGGCCATGTAGGAGTACATGGTGGGTTGTCTCATTGCAGCCGTCCTCAGGAACTGAGTTCTGTGTTTGTGATCCATGATTCAGTTACTACCATACATTGGGCCCTGAAATATGACCCCGCTCGACTTCTTATTCACCCTTGTCCTCTGTCCAGGAGTTGCAAGTAGTTTCTGGTGTTTGTAGCTTACTGGAGGCCGTGGACAGCGCTGACCGTAGGGGTGGGCTGTGATGCGGTAGGTACGTGGCACGGTGTACCGGATGCCCGTTTGGTATCTCGGGAACCCTGTTCACATCGTTTGGGGCTGTGAGCGAAACTCCGGCCGGATCTCCTCATGGATGGAACCCGAATAGGCGATAAACCTGGACTAGAGACTTGAGTGTTTAGGTAGGTCGTGGTCTACACCCACGTCGGCTTTCGCTTGAAGTCTGCCGAGCACATGTCGTGTGCAGACGCTAAGTGGTGGAAACATGTATGAAGAAGTACACCCCTGCAGGGTTAACATCATCTATTCGAATAGCCGTGTCCGCGGTAAAGGACTTCTGGGTTGCTTATATCAGTTCATAGACAAGTGAAAGTGGATACTCTAAAATACGCAAGATAAGCGTGAGTGCTATGGATGGCGTTCTCGTAGGGAGACGGGAGCGGATCCATAGTGGTGTATTGATATGGTGAATATGTGGACTCGTGTGCGCCACCTCAAAAGAGTTACATTGCAGTCGTAGTTCAGGATAGCCACCGAGTCAAAGCTGGCTTGCTGCAGTTAAACCCCACCATCCCCTTTGTTGATAATGATGCATATGTAGTTAGTTCTGATGTAAGTCTTGCTGGGTACATTTGTACTCACGTTTGCCTATTTTATGTTTTTGCAGAGAGACTTCGGTCTCACTAGTAGTTCCACGTGGACTTCGACGTTTAGCTTGTTACCTCAGCTACGATCTTGTGCCCTCGGCAGGATCTGGTAGATAGTCAGGCTTCTCAGCCTTTTTCATTTATAGATGTCTGTACTCAGACATGATAGCTTCCGCTTGTGCTTTGACTTGTATGCTCTGATTGTTGGGTCATGAGACCCATGTTTGTAATATCTCGCTCCTCGGAGCCTATTGAATAAATACTTGAGTCATAGAGTCATGTTGTGATGCCATGTTGTATTTGCACATATCGAGCATATTGTGTGTATGTACTGAAATGCTTGGTATGTGTGGGATCTGACAATCTAGTTGTTTATCTTTAGTAGCCTCTCTTACCGGGAAATGTCTCCTAGTGTTTCCACCGAGCCATGGTAGCTTGCTACTGCTCCGGAACACTTAGGCTGGCCGGCATGTGTCCTTCTTCGTTCCTGTGTCTGTCCCTTCGGGGAAATGTCACGCGATGAATACCGGAGTCCTGTTAGCCCGCTACAGCCCGGTTCACCGGAGTCCTGCTAGCCCAGTGCTACAGCCTGGATTCACTCGCTGATGACCGACACGTTCGATGCTGGGTCATGGATGCCTGTCCCCGTAAGTCTGTGCCACTTTGGGTTTACGACTAGCCATGTCAGCCCGGGCTCCTTATCATATGGATGCTAGCGACACTGTCATATACGTGTGCCAAAAGGCGCAAACGGTCCCGGGCAAAGGTAAGGCGACACCCGTGGGAATACCGTGCGTGAGGCCGCAAAGTGATATGAGGTGTTACATGCTAGATCGATGTGGCATTGAGTCGGGGTCCTGACACAGGCTTAAAGGGATCATAAGATTATTCGTGCTAGAAACTTCCGTGTGCAGCCACATGCTATTATGGGCTCTAGCATAGTTGACTAAGTCGTGCGAACTCTTACAGTTGTAGACTAGCAGATGTAGGGGATGTAGGTTGGTACGGTCTACCCATCGTAAGGTGCTAGCGCTTCTGAAAGACTATGTCTCGGTCATCCGTTTCTCAAACACCATGTAGTGCGAGAAAACCAACGGAGGAGATTGAGTCATGTGGGGAAAAGTGCGCAACCTTTGCAGAGTGTACAAACTAATCATGATTAGTCGTGTCCCCGGTTATGAACGTTTTGAGTATCTAGTACCTGGATTTTCATGTGAATCTCAACATGTTACTTTAATTAATATTGTTGGGTTTGTTAATGATGATGCTTAATTGGGATTGAGGATGCTGTCAACCATTCTCAATGTTTAACAACCACCATGATAGTTAAATAAATTTATTCCTTTGCAGTAGGGAAAAACTGGCTTTACGCAAAATTGTAACCATAGAGCTATCCACCAAGCCATATATGCATGTAGTATAGCTTTACTCTTTTCATTATTTCTCTATGTGTTACTTTGCCAGCATATTCCATGTGCTGACCCGTTTTCGGGCTGCAACGTTAATGTTGCAGACTTTTCAGACGACAAGTAAGATGCTTTAGGATCGTGGTTCTATACTCAGTGATGCCGTTGGAGTTGATGGACTCGCTTATCTTCCAAGCCTTCCGTTGTTATCGTTATTAGATGGCCTTAAGCTATATTTATTGTAATAAGTTCTCTTTGGGGACACTCGATGTAATAAGTGTGTGATTGCTACTCTGTTATAAATCCTTCAAGTACTGTGCTTGTCAGCATTACTGATCCAGGGATGACACTGAAGCATAGAGATCAGACTGTTTGAGGTCTGGTCGCTACAAACATTTGATAAGCCGCAGAAGTACGGCAGGTGATGGGTCGATGAGCTGTCGGTGGTTCTTTTGTCCCTCAGAACGACACCAAACCGAGCTGCCGAGCAGAGTCCTTCTCCCTAGTCTATGGGGCAGAAGTAGTTATCCCCACATAACTCATTTACGAGTCACCTCGAGTGCTTGCCTACAATGAAGCAACACAGGAACAACACCGGCATGACGACGATGTGCTTATCAAGGAGAATTGTCTCCGGGCTGCTACGCGTGCTGCACTACCAGCAAGCCCTATGTCGCTATCACGACTGTAGCATTCATGCCCTGTGTTTTGAGGAAGGCGACCTTGTCCTTAGGCGCGTTCAGTCCGCCAAGGGTACAAACAAGTTAACACCAAAGTGGGAAGGCCCTTACCGGGTAGTACGAGTCACCAAACCTGGCGCAGTCCGTTTGGAGACCGGAGATGGCATTCAATTGCAAAACTCATGGAATATTGAGAATCTCCGCAAGTTCTACCCATAAGGCGGGGCTGTCGGGCCCTGCCCGACAGCCACCCTTTTGTACAGGCCTTGCCTCAGTTGCATGTGACCCCTTGTACAAAGCCAGGCGCAGACCCTGAGCAATAGAGAGATAAATGAAGCACTGGGGGGCCCCAGACAAGTTGCATGCATGCATAAGCATATCATGAGCATCACATGTTCATGTAGATAAGATTGCATCTGGCATCATTTTCATCTGCATAAACTGCAGGCTCCTGCCGTGGACTTGGTCCCCAAGAGGAGATGAGAAGACGAGCCTACATTGTGATCTCCGGCAAGCCAAACGGGTAATTTCTTTCTGTCAGCGTCCGGAATTTGGGGGTATCCTGCCCTGCCTGCCTGCGGCCCACCGTGAGGCTCCATCGACGGCCTGGTAAGGCCCGACTTTAGCATCAACAACACAAGACCCTTGCGAGGGGCCAAGCCTCGCGAGGCGGATGACACCAAGACCCCCAAGGGGATCAGCCTCCTCAGGCTGGCTCATGAGGGGCGGAGAGTTCTATGCAGGGTTACCTCACGAGGCTCAGCTGACATGAGTCATAACGACCAAGGCCAGGCGGGCGCCAGGCGGGCGTAGAGCGCAGGTTTCCTCTTCGGTGCAAAGGAGGCAAGCCACATGCGCGGAGTCCTGAGGATTCAGCCAAAGGTTTCCATTATGGTGCAACGAGACCAAGACCGCCGGGACGGCAGGACGGAGGTCATCAACAAGCCCACCGCAGCGTCACGACCAGAGGCTTTTCGCAGGCGAAGACTACTTTTGTTAGGATAAGCTATACTACTTGTCCCCTTTCAAATCCGGCCATTGTGGGATCCCTTCCCGCCAACATTTGGAAAGAGGACCGAGGCCACTATAAATAGGACTAGCAGCCACCATAGAAAGGGGGGAGAACGAGGAGAAGTAGAACTAGAACACACCACACCAGCTCAAGAACACCTCACCTCCTGAGGCCAGTTCATCCACTGTACTAGTTCATCCTCAGCCCTTCGAGGCAATCCACCAAAACACTGGACTAGGTTATTACACCACAAGGTGGCCCGAACCAGGATAAACTATTGTGTCTCTTTGACTCTTTGAGCTTAACACGCTAGGCTTAGGAGGATCACGAGTAGGCAGGCTGGGTACATTGAGATCTCCGCACGCACCCCAGAGTTCGAACCTCTCAAGGGTTTGTGGATCCCAGAATCCAACATTTGGCGCGCTAGGTAGGGGTGCGTCAGAATCTTCTACCTCAACCGCCGGATTGTGCCACTGACTCCGATGGTGGGCGCTCCTCGGTCAGCCCGGTCGACACGCGCTTCCTAAGAAGCTCCGGGGCTACGCTGCTTCACCCTCCCCCTGCGGCAGGTGCAGCGGCCGCCCAAGTTCCGACCGGAGATGCGCTGCGCTACGACAGCGCGGCAGATCCAGCCCCCTTTCTTCAATCATACGAAGAGGCAGTCTGGGCGGCCGGCGGAGACGACAAGGTGAAGGTCAATTGGATCCCCATGGCCCTTGTAGGTGCACCACGCACCTGGTTGCTCAACCTGCCGGCATCCTCTGTGGCCTCCTGGGAAGAGCTGCGCGACCTCTTCCTCACCCACTATGCGGCACCGGTGCCCCCGGTCGTCGCAGCTCTCCTAGGTGGCTCGCAGGCACCACCCTCCGACCGCCACATCAAGCGGTTCTACCAGCGAGTAGGCGTCGCTCAGGCGAGCTCGGGGGCTCCGCCGGGCTGGGCGGCGCCCAAGGCCGACATCACCTTCAGCCCTAAGGATCATCCCGCCACCATGACAGGAGCAGGCGCGCTCCCAATGCTTTGCACCCCCACCGTCTGCCACATGGCAATCACCAGAACCCTCATCGACGGCAGAGCCGGCCTCAACATGCTCTCCCTGGAGACATTCGGCCTGCTCCACGTGCCGCCTAGCTGGCTCAGCCCTCCAAGCCTTTCTCCGGGGTCGGTGGTGGCTCCCCTAGGCCCCTGGGGCAGGTCTGCCTCCCTATCACCTTCGGGACCCGCGACAACTACTGCACCGAGCTTATCGACTTTGACATCGCCAAGATCGACCTGCCGTACAATGCTATTCTTGGGTACCCGGCCTTGGCCCAGTTTATGGATGTGACCCACCCTGCGTATAACCTCATGAAGATTCCTGGCAGCAACGGTGTCCTCCCGCTGGCGGGGGACACCAAGGGCGCACTGCAGACCCTCAAGCTCGCCTTCAGGACAGCCGCGTCCGCGCTGCCCGATTAGAAGAGGGGTCAGGAGGCCCCGGAAGCAGCGCCGACCAAGAAGAAGCAGTTGCTCTCCCAAGACCGAGCCGAGACGAAGCAAGTGCTGGTCTATGAGGATGGCGCGGCCAGCGCCACCTTTACCACAGGGGCTGGCCTCCCTTGGGATCAAGAGGAGGCATTGATCAACTTTTTGCGAGCCAACAAGGATGTATTCGCTTGGGAACCCAAACACCTGGCTAGGGTCCCAAGGGGGATAATCGAGCACCACCTGAGGGTATGTCCAAACGTGCAGCCCATGAAGCAGAAGGCTCGCCGCCAGTCCACCGAGAAGCAGGCCCTCATCATCCAAGAAACCCGTAAGCTACAAGCCGCAGGGGTCATCAGAGAGGTATGACACCCGGAGTGGCTGGCAAACCCCGTCATCATCCCCAAGAAAGGAGGGAAGGAGCGCATGTGTGTCGACTTCACCAACCTCAACAAGTCCTGCCCGCAAGATCACTTCCTGTTCCCTCGCATTGACCAGATTGTCGACTCCACCGCCGAATGCGACCTGTTGTGCTTCCTGGATGCCTTCTCCGGCTGCCACCAGATCAAGATGGCTGTGAAGGATGTGGAGAAGATGACATTCCTCACCCCCTGTGGGGTGTACTGCTACACCTGCATGCCCTTCGGGTTGCACAACGCTGGGGCGACCTTCCAGCAACTTATGCATATCGCCCTATGATCGCAGCTCGGGAAGAACACAGAGGCCTATGTTGATAATATAGTGGTGAAGTCTCGGGAGGCTAGGACCCTGATAGAAGATCTGGAGGAAACGTTCGCCAGCCTGCGCAAGGTGGATCTTTAGCTTAACCCCAACAAGTGTGTGTTCGGGGTTCCCTCCGGCAAGCTGTTGGGCTTCTTGGTGTCGCACAGAGGGATCGAGGCCAACCCAGAGAAGGTCAAGGCAATAGAGGACATGAGCCCCCCACAGACCGTGAAAGAGATGCAGAAGCTGGCGGGCTGCATAACCTCACTTGGACGTTTCCTTTCCAAGATGGGGGAGCGCGCCCTCCCGTTTTTCAAGCTGATGAAGAGGAAGGAGCCATTAGAGTGGACCCCAGAGGCGGACGCAAGCTTCCAGGACCTCAAGAGATATTTGACCAGCCCACCAGTGATGGTGGCACCGCGCCCTCTCGAGGCCTTGGTGCTCTATCTGGCAGCCACCCCTCACCCAGCCAGCGCCGCCTTGGTGGCACTAAGGAAGGAGCGCCCGGTCAAGAAACCTCAGCAGGATGCACAACCATCAAGCAAGGCACATCACCCTCAGGACGATGCGTCTGGGGCCTCGACCGACCCAGCAGTTGATATTCCTCCTGAGGCCCCGATTGACCCCGCGGCTACCAAGGCTCCCGAGGACGGGCCTCATGAAGCCATGGAGGACCCGCACCCTCGCGAAGAAAAAGACTCCGCTGATGCCTCCCCCCCTCGTCAAGCACCCCATCTACTTTGTCAGCACGGTACTGAGGGAGGCTCGGGCGCGCTACCCCATGCCTTAGAAGCTCCTGCTCGCGCTCCTAGTCGCCTCCAGGAAATTGCGCCACTACTTTCAAGGCCACCCCATCAAGGTTGTTTTAGCGTACCCACTGGAGAGGGTACTTCGGAGCCCAAACGCAGCTGGGCGAGTTGCTGAATGGAACATCGAGCTTCAAGCATTCAATTTTAAGTTCAACACCACCAGGGTCATCAAGGGTGCGGCCCTCGCAGACTTCATGGCCGAGTGGACTGACGCTCCCGACCACGGAATAGGCGAGGACTGCTCCCTCCTACCAGGAGACGAGGAGCCAGACGGATGGATCATGTACTTTAACGGGGCATTTGCGCGACAAGGCGCAGGAGCGAGGGCCATCCTCATCTGACCCACCAAGTACAAGCTCTGTTACGCGGTGCAAATCTGCTTTCAGCAGGGTGAGAAGGTCTCCAACAACATCCTAGAATTTGAAGGCTTGCTCGCAGGACTCAGGGCCGCGGCCGCGCTGGGAGTGAAGTGCCTCACCATCAAGGGCGACTTTCAGCTCCTCGTCAACTTCTCCAACAAGGAGTACATGTGATAGAGGCAAAGGTGTCCCGTCTTTCGATGAGATGGTGATTATCATTTTGGAGGAGTAGACTTTGATGATCCGACTACGTACGTGCGAGGACGTCGCGCCTTAGCAATCGCTAAACCAACTCCGAGAGGTTATTGACCACACCGGAGCACGATCAACCTGACCACGAGGGTCTATTTCCTGTGGGAAAAAGAAGAACAAGCAAGAAACTGAGATTGCAATCTGGATATTGCGAATATAAGATGAAAGATTTATTGATCAAGATGGGGTTCTGTGACATCTTGGTCTGGTCGTTGAACACAAACGAAGTACGTGAAGTTGCAGCTATGGCGAACTTTTAATCTAAACAAAACCCAAAGTCTAAACAGTGCCCTAAGGGCTGTATATATGGAGGAAGAGGGGGGAATTTCGTGGCCCTTGGTGGAGGGGTCCGAAACCAACCCTATCTCTTGTTTCCCCACACATACGGACTCTAAAAATAGCCTATACTTATGTATTTCGAAATTACATGGGCCTGGCCCAATAATAAGGTGACACAGCACCTAGAATAGCCTCTGGACGAAAGTTATGAAGTAGCATCTTGTATATTTCGTCCAAGGCTTCGTGCACTCATTATGGTGGCTTCAACATCCTGAAATCATCACTTGTTACTCCGTTCTTGTTCCTCTTGCGCATGCCATCATCTCGATGCTTGTTCTTGCTCCAATGTCCATCCTTCTCCAAGCTAGGCCCCTCATTTGTAAGCAAAACAAATGTATCCAATTTAGGCAGCATCATATTCTCATGAACATTAGAATCACTACCAAGAAACGAAAGTACCTGGTAATTAATTGGCGTGCGCGAGCTCTAGTTATTGGTCCAGTATGTATAGCAGCAGGGGCTGTGGGTGTAACATAAGGAGCCCCTGCTTCCGGAATCCCTTCACGGTAGGCGAGAGCTCGAAGTCAATCCCCGATCCAGTAGTCGCGGCCACGTCTTCGAAGGTCACGCACCCAGAGCATTGGCGGGCGTCAACTAACCGAAGCAAGAAGAAATGGCGAAACAAGGCCACGAAGGGAGTGATGCCTACCATGGCCTCGCAGAGGAAGGCGAAGACGGCAAGAAGGATGATAGAGAGGGGATCCAGATGTAGCAGATGGATCTGGTAATGCGACATCACCACGTTGAAGAAAGGGGAGAAAGGAGGAATCAACCCAGCAAGAAGAGCATGGAGATAGATGGGGATCTCGGTGGCGCTCATCTCTCTAGTTCGCCAAGATGCAGGGTGGACAACTGTCGCCCTCCCCTCATTGGAATCGGCAGCGAGCGCATGGCGAACCTTGTCCAGCCCCTCCTCATTGATCACCATCGACTGCAAAAGGGCTGGCTCCAGGACCGGCCTGGGCGAGCGGCTTCCCCTTCTTCTTCCTCGGCTTGGGGGCCATGGAGAATACCAAGAGAGAGTGAGGCGCCGGCACCGGATCTACGAACGTGGCAGCAGGATTAGGAAGGAGGAAATAAGAGCCGAGCATGGTACTTTGCGAAGGGCGAGCTGCACTGACAACAGGTAGCTGCTGGGTCTGCCGGATATCAAGGCGGCGTGGGGAAGTGGAGGCTCCCATGTCCCATCAACCGCCACGTGTCTTCAAGGCTGCAGGCTGTTAGGGCCCGCGGTGCTCCGCACTTGCCCTATGGCTTTGCCTGGAAGCCAAGTCCGAGCGCGCCTTGGGCCTAGGGGCTACTATCGGTGTCCTAGATTTGGGGGTATCCAGCCCTGCCTGACTGCGGCCCACCACGTGGCTCCATCAATGGCCTGGTACGGCCCAGCTTCAACACCAACACCGCAAGACCCTCGCGAGGGGCCAAGCCTCGCGAGGCGGGCAACACCGCCCCCTCGAAAAATTGGCCTCCTCAGGAGGGCTCCTAAGGGGCGGAGAGTTCTATGCAGGTTGTCTCACGAGGCTCAGCTGACATGAGCCATGACGACCAAGGCCAGGCGGGCACAGAGCGCAAGTTTCCTCTTCGGTGCAAAGGAGGCAAGCCACAGGCGCGGAGTCCCGAGGAATCAGCCAATGGTTTCCATTCCGGTGCAACAAGACCAAGACCGCCAGGACGGAGGTCATCGACGAGCCCACCGCAGCGTCATGACCAGAGGCTTTTCGTAGGCGAAGACTACTTTTGTCAGGATAGACTGTACTACTTGTCCCCTTTCAAATCCGGCTGTTGTGGGATCCCTTCCCGCTCATATTTGGGAAGAGGACCAAGGCCATTATAAATAGGACTAGCCACCACCATAGAAGGGAAGGAGAATCAGAACAACTAGA
Organism: Triticum aestivum; assembly: GCF_018294505.1. Classification (NCBI taxonomy): domain Eukaryota; kingdom Viridiplantae; phylum Streptophyta; class Magnoliopsida; order Poales; family Poaceae; genus Triticum; species Triticum aestivum. The sequence continues at coordinate 269,170,573 of NC_057795.1, read as the reverse complement.
GCTAGCATACACCACACCAGCTCAAGAACACCTCACCTCCTAAGGCTAGTTCATCCATTGTACTAGTTCATCCGTAGCCTACAAGGCAATCCACCACACCACGCTGGATTAGGGTATTGCACCACAACGGTGGCCCGAACCAGTATAAATCTAGTGTCTTTGTGTCTCTTTGAGATCGACGCGCTAGGCTTAGGAGGATCACGAGTAGGCAGGCTTGGCAGGTTGAGATCTCCGCACGCACCCCAGAGTTCGAACCTCTCAAGGGTTTGCGGATCCCTAAATCCGACAAAGCTTTCCCCTTCTCGTTCGCCAAAAACCTTCTTGGCGTCGCCATGGGAGCAAGGTGGAGAAGAGAATAAGTAGGCGGGAGCAAGACGAAAGAGATGTGGGCAGGGGCTCCGCCCGCTCGCACATTTATAGCCAGGAGAAGGTAAATCATCGGCCTCCCATGATTTGTAGTAATGATGATCCTCTCTGCATGCAGCATGCAGTTATCAAGGCGAACGGTTGCTGAGGCAACATGGGGAAGTGGAGACGCCCACGTCCCATCAATCGCCACGCGTCATCAAGGCCGCAGGCGGTTAGGGCCAGCGGCGCTCCGCACTTGCCCTTTCGCTTCACATGGAAGCCAAGTCCGAGTGCACCTTGGGCCTGGGGCTACTATCGGCATCATGGATTTGGGGGTATCTAGCCCTGCCTACCTGCGGCCCACCACGCAGCTCCATCGACGGCCTGGTACGGCCCGGCTTTAGCATCGACAACACAAGACCCTCGCGAGGCGGACGACACCAAGACCCCCGAGGGGATCGGTCTCCTCATGCTGTCTCTTGAGGGACTGAGAGTTCTATGCAGGGTTACCTCACGAGGCTCAGCTGACATGAGCCATGACGACCAAGGCCAGGCGGGTGCCAGGCGGGCGTAGAGTGTAGGTTTCCTCTTTGGTGAAAGGAGGCAAGCCATAGGCGCGGAGTCCCGAGGAATCAGCCAAAGGTTTCCATTCTGGTGCAACGAGACCAAGACCGCCAGGATGGCAGGACGGAGGTCATCAATGAGCCCACCGTAGCGTCATGACCAGAGGCGTTTCACACGCGAAGACTAATTTTGTCAGGATAAGCTGTACTACTTGTCCCCTTTCAAATCTGGTCGTTGTGGGATCCCTTCCCGCCAACATTTGGGAAGAGGACCGAGGCCACTATAAATAGGACTAGCCACCACTATAGAAGGGGGGGGGGAGGGCGAGGAGAAGATGAACTAGAACACACCACACTAGCTCAAGAACACCTCACCTCCTGAGGCCAGTTCATCCACTGTACTAGTTCATCCTCAGCCCTTTGAGGCAATCCACCAAAATGCTGGAGTAGGGTATTACACCACAAGGTGGCCCGAACCATGATAAACTGACGTGTCTTTTTGTCTCTTTGAGCTTGACGCGCTAGGCTTAGGAGGATCGCGAGTACGCAGGCTGGGTAGGTTGTGATCTCCGCATGCACCCCAGAGTTTGAACCTCTCAAGGGTTTGCGGATCCCATAATCCGACACTTTCTCTTATCCATACATGTTTTGTAAGTAACGACTTTTGCATAAGAAAACCATGCTGCCTTTCGAAACTTAGGTGCTCCCATCCATTGACTTGAACGTCGCTTCGGTCAGGATGGTCGCAGTGGACTTTGATGAAAAAAGATTGGCGGGGGACTGGTCCCTCTTCATGATTTGTGCCCGGTAGGCCTAACTCCACGGAAACAAAATTGGGGGTACTGGTAGAATAACCTGCTGGGGGAACTTGTTTACTTAAAAGTATAGAGGCGTCCCACCTCTGCATGGACATATTACATGCACGAGCCCCCGACAAGGTTTATCCTTTTCATTAATATGCTGATCAAACAAGTACATACCTTACAAGATACAAACATGGATTAAAGAGATTACATAGTTTGAACTAAAATTTGGCAAGTGCCTACAAATTTAAGATTGAAAAAAGATAAAACACCCATGTTGCTTCACTTTTTCCTCTCCTTCTTCAAAACTATAGGGAGAGGCGAAAGAAGGCAGAGGGAAGGCCTGGCTGGGATTCGGCGCCTCCCTAGGATCAAGATGGCGTCGTTCCCAGGCTAGGAGGAAGAAATCGGAGGCAGGTGCGGATGGTGGTGCTGCTGGAAACCCAGACGGAGACGATGGTGCTACCGGCAAACGCGACTCGTCGGAGCTGGCATGGTGGGTAACTGCATAGAGAGCATGGTCGTCTCTGACGACCTGGAGATAAGAAGCCACCGCCCGTAGGAAGCATGTATGAGGACAAGGGGCTCTCCCAAGCGCCAGACGGGCAGTGCCCTGGGAGGTAGGGCCCGCCTTCACCAATGGCGATCCACCTCTGTGACCTCCCTCAGATGCCATAGGAAGAGAGGGAATAGGCCACGATCGACTACCACACCCCGTGTCCATTATGGGCCTCGGCGTGGTGTCGTTTGCGTTGCCCCTCACTAAAATTGAAGCCACGGGTGTCCCGGCGACGAGCACGCCAGAGTCGCCACCTCTAGTGCTACCGCTGTGCCGCTCGTGCACCCTCCTGATGCTTGCGTGAGGGTGAGAAAGGAATCCTACCCCATCGAAGGCGTGATCATACCCTTCTCTCACTCCCCAAACATCGACTCGAGCATTTGGCATCGCCAACCCCAAGCTAGGGCCCGGGACCCGGACCTGGGCTCTCCCTTTCAGCATACCCAGAAGAAAGTGGAGGATGGGAGGAGAGAGGTGTATTGATGGGTACTCCCACTCCTTCCTTTACCCCTCCTTTTATAGGCGGGCTAGAGCTGGGGGTGATCCCTCGGTGGGTGACCGTCGTCCTCCTCCTCCAATCCAAGAAGACCGGGCCCCTGCCTTGATGCTCTCCCCACCGCGCGCCTCCATTACCTACCCCACTTGATGCATATAGCATACGTGGCTAAGGATAAGGGCGTGGTGGGAAGAGTGAATTGGCAGTTACTCTCCCGTGCATTGAAGTCATTCACGGACCATTACAAGGGTGGCCCCACTGCAATTGGTGTTACACGATGCGCGGGAGAACCGAAAACTGACCCGGGCTCAGGTTCATGAAGAAGCAAAGAAGATATCAAAGGGCAAGCCACCACTACGCTCCTGCCTATGCACTGGTTAGGGCCTACCCCGACGACGCCCGATAACTCGTTCGGGCCAGGCCCGGGGGCTCCTAGTGCAACAAACCTTGGGTTCGTTGCCTAGACTGTGCATAAGCCCAAGAACAAGATTGCAGCACCAAGATCAGATCAAGCACGAAGGGATCAGCTCTTTGAAGAATCAGAGAGCTGGTCAAGAAGACCAAGTCAAGCAAGAGAGGCAAGATGTCACTAAGGGAAAAACCTCCCTTGCCAGGCAGGCGAGCCTGGCGGGGTTGGGGTTATCCTAGAAGCAAGCCTCCAGATCATTCCGGCAGGCCTGCTGAGGCTTGCGGAGCCAAACCACTCCACCACATCACCACACAGCGAAACAAGTCGTCGATCGCTGTGGTGTCAAGCCCCTATGTGACTAAGTGGCTGCTTCCTTCCACATGACAGCCACTTCCTATAGAAAACGCTTCCATATGACACCCGTCCTGAGATGTGTCAAGCAAGCAGGCATGAAGCTAGCAAAGCGCACTTTTATATGACACTAAGCGGCGCATTTAATGCGCTCTGTCCACCTGCAGAGTTAGGTATGATAGCACTGTTGCTACGTAATCAGTATGTAAGGAGTAATTTGCCACTCTGGTGATCCCTTGATCTATAAAAGGAGGCCCATGGCAACCGTAGAAAGGATTCGGACCCTCACACATTCATACGCACGTGGTCACTCTCGCCCCGAGGCAATCCTGCCGGGCAAGAGCGCCGTGCTCTCCACCATTGTCCACTATCAATCCACCAAAGGAGGAGTAGGGTTTTATGCCTCGCGGCGGCCCGAACCTTTGTAAAACTGCCCATGTGATCTCTGTCGTGCTGTGTTACACTTCTCCGCTCTTTGTGCAACGTGCCCATCCCCCCACCGAACCAGAAGGCCTTCATGGCCCCATAGGTGGCCATGGTTTCCCACGACATTCATCATGTGTGAGGCAATCAAGTCAATCATGTGACAAGTAATGGTACATGATCGTGCGCACGGGGTCAAAGGCCCGTGGACACAGGGCCCCGTGCGCACGGTACTAGGTCGTGGACACGGGGTCACCTGGGACATTGCGGGGGCCCATTGGCACGGGGTGGGCGGAAATTTCGCGATTTCAAAGTCAGATTTGAGAGGGATAAAGAAGAATTAGGCTATGTGGACGCAATTGGAGGTAGATCTACTTGCTAGACACCATATCCATGGATTGAAATCAACAAAAACTCACAAGGAACATCAAATCACAAAAATGGTATAGCTCTTTTTGTGGGAAATTTTCGAAATTGGGTAAGAACAAGCAAAATTAGGCTAGAAAACAAGGAGGGGGCTCCAATTTCGTGAGAAACCATGGCTCATGATACCAATGTTGTAGGGTGGAACCCTAAGTGGATATCTTTCATGAATTGGAGGGGAAATCCCCAAGAACAAGAGGAACACAAAGGGGAAAACACAAGAGAACACTCAAGAACTAGTCCAATAACACATCCACTAGACTCAAATCCACACAAGATCCACAAAGGTCCATAAACAACAAGAGGAACATGGGACATGGTAACGTTCATCTCAAATCCAAAGGAAGATGGGGTCTTGAGATCTAAAGAGATCCTTCCCTAGATGGGGTCTTGAATCCACTAGGGATCTTCTCCAAAGGAGGCCTTGAACTCCAATGGAGGCTCTCTCTCTCTCTCTCTCTCTCTCAAGAGGAGGAATCCCACAAGGAGAGGTACATGAGCTAAGCTCTAATGTCTAGATCTATTCTTAGCTAAGTCTAAATGGAGGAGGAAGAGGGGTATATATAGGCCCAAGGCATGAAGGGGTAAGGAGGGACGAAATGGGGATTACATGGGCAAAGCCCATAGCAACATACAGGGGGCCCGTATGCACGGGGTAAGTGGAGCCCGTGCACACGGGGTCCCCAGAGACCTGACGCGGTAGCCCGTGCGCACGGGGTCTGTGAGGCCCATGGACATGGGGGTCCTGTGGGCACGGTACATGCCCGTGCGCACGGGGTCTTCAGGACTGTCCAGCCTGGGAGGCCCGTGGGCGCGGGGTTGGGGGGGGGGTGCGCGCGGGGTCGCCTGGGAGCTTCCGCCTTCTTCTTGTCCGGTTCCTTCTCCGCTTCCGGGCCTCCGTCTTGGATGGTATAGTTGTTCTCTTGCGCTTGGACTCCTCCACAATGAATGTGTAGCTCCGCTCACACCTATGTATGCACACGAGAGAGGGGTCAAGTAGTATACCATCCTCGAAGGGTATAAGTGGACACGTGTAAAGGAGATGATTCACCTTTGTATGCATGAAGTAGATGTCGCACGTGTCACTTGCAAACGGACTCTTGACATGGTGATGTCCATAGGATGCTCCACATCATCCCCTCCCCCTTTTGAAAGATTCGACCTCGAATCAAAAACAAAATCACCATGGGAAAGAGATGATGTCGCCGTGTAGAAGTGGACGATCACCAAGCATTCATCATCTTCTAGCTCGAAATGGGCACTCTCCAATGTCACACCGTCTTGTAATTCCTTCAAAAGGAGCAAGGACAACAAACACTTGGAAAAGCAAATGTGGTTAGCGTTAGTGCAAAACCAAGCATTCAAGAGGTGATTCACCCAACAAGTGTCGTCATCAAGCATAGCATATGGTTTGACAAAGAAGTGTGGCATGGAATTTTAGCATATAAATTGAGCACAATTAAGGACATCATGGAAACAAGCATGCAAATGGGAGGTCAAGATGCAAATATGTGTGACGAGTGAACAAGAATCTACCTCAAGGTCAGAGCAAGCATGCATAAAGCGCTCAACAAATGGTCTATGGTAGGTATATGAATCATTCACAACACCAAATAAAATGAAGTGTCTAAACACACGGGGCAAGACAATCCAAGCATAATGCGCATATAGTGTAGTGAAGATATCGTGGCACTCAACACAACTGAAAGAGAAATTGTTCAACATGTGTGAGGCAACAAAGTCAATCATGTGACAATCAAAGGTGCATGGCATACGTGAAGAAATGACATTGTTGCATCCAAGCATATTGATAACCCACAAGTATATGGGATCGCAATAGTTTTCGAGGGTAGAGTATTCAACCCAAATTTATAGATTTGACACAAGGGGAGCCAAATAATATTTGCAAGTATTAGCAGCTGAGTTGTCAATTCAACCACACATGGAGATCAATTATCTACAGCAAAGTGATCAGTAGCACATTAATATGATAGTATTGATAGTAATGGTAGCAGACTAGCAGTAACAGTAACGGTAACAGTGATAGCAATGGTTTTGTAGCAGTAACGATAATGACAATAGCGACAGTAACTTAGCGGAAATGGTATAAGGTAAATTCGTAGGCATTGGACCGGTGATTTGTTGGATGATATTCATCATGAGACAACCATAAACTAGGGCGATACGGCACTAGCTCCAGTTCATAAATATAATGTAGGTATGTATTTCGTAAATAGTCATACGCTTATGGAAAGAACTTGCATGACATCTTTTGTCCTACCCTCCTGTGGTAGCGGGGTCCTATTGGAAACTAAGGGCTATTAAGGCCTCCTTTTAATAGACAACTGGAACAAAGCATTAGCACACGGTGAATACATGAACTCCTCAAACTACGGTCATCACAAGGAGTGGTCCCGACTATTGTCACTCCGGGGTTGCCGGATCATAACGCGTAGTAGGTGACAATAACTTGCAAGATCGGATCTTGAACATGGATATAATGGTGATAGCATAACTGGTTCAGATCCGTGTAAGATCGAAAGTCTGTTTAGGGGGGGGGGTGATTAGACTACTTGAACAAATAAAAATCTAGCCTTTTCCCAATTTTAAGTCTTGGCAGATTTCAACAACTTAGCACAAGTCAATGTCAGGACCCCGATTCTATGCCACACCGATCTAGCATGTAACAGCTCATATCACTTTGCGGCCTCACGCACGGTATTCCCACGGGTATCGCCTTACCATGCCCGGGACCATTTGCGCCTTTTGGCACACGTATATGATAGTGTCGCTAGCATCCATATGACACGAACCCGGGCTGACATGGCTAGTCATGAACCCAAAGTGGCACTAACTTACAGGGACATGCATACATGGCCCAGCAACGAATGTGTCGGTCATCGACGATTGAATTCAGGCTGTAGCAGCTGGGCTAGCAGGACTCTGGAGAATCCGGGCTGTAGCAGGCTAACAGGACTCCGGTAGATACCACGTGACATTTCCTCGAAGGGACAGACACAGGAACGAAGAAGGACACATGCCGGCCAGCCTAAGTGTTCCGGAGCAGTAGCAAGCTATCAGGGCTCAGTGGAAGCACTAGGAGACATTTCCCGGTAAGAGAGGCTACTAAGGATAAACAACTAGATAGTCAGATCCCACACATAGTAATACACATTACACGTACGCATAACATGCAAGTATGTGTTGTATAACATGGCATCACAACATAACTCAACAACTCAAATAGATAAAGGCTCAGAAGAGCCGCAATAGCATTTATTACAAACAGGGGTCACATGACCCAACATTCAGAGCATACAAGCAATGAGCGGAAGCATTACATGTCTGAGTACAGGCATCTACAAATGAAAAAGGCTGAAGAGCCTGACTATCTACAACATCCGATCAAGATCGTAGCCGAGGTACAAGCTACTTGTCGAAGTCCACGAGAACACTAGTAAGACCGAAGTCTTCGCTGCAAAAACATAAATAAAGCAACGTGAGTACAAAGGTACTCAGCAAGACTTACATCAGATCCTAACATACATGCATTTGTATCAAGAATGTAATGTAGGGTTAAGTTGCAACAAGCCAGCTTTGACTCAGTGGCTATCCTATTCTACAACTACGAGATACTTCTTTGAGGTGAGACAACGCACACGAGTTCACTAATCACCACACAATAGACTACTATGGATTCATCCCCGTCTCCCTACGAGAAGGCCATCCATAGCACTCACACTTGTCTTGAGCATTTTAGAGTATCCACTTCAAGTTGTCTATGTACCACGTAAGCATCCAAGAAGTCCATAACCGTGGACCCGACTATTCGAATAGATCATATTAACCCTGCAGGGGTGTGCTTCTTCACACACGCTCTCGCCACTTACCGCCATGTACATGTCATGTATCTCGGCAACCTTCAAGCAGAAGCCTGGCGAGGGTGTCGGTCATGACCTGACTAACCACACAAGACTCTAATCTAGGTTTATCGCCTATTCGGGTTCTATCCGCAAGGGAGTCCGGTCGAGGTTTCCATCACGGCCCCAAACGATGTGTGCAGGGTTCCCGAGCCCACCATCTGGGTGCCACTCGGTACACCAGGCCACGTGTGCCTAGTCTGTCCCAAGCCCACCCTGCCTGGTGCCACTTGGTAGAAAAATAACACTACTTACAAACACCATAAACTAGTTGCGACTCCTGGACAGAGATCAAGTCAGTTAATAAGTCGAGAGGGGTCGAGTTACCGGAATCCAATGTGTGGTAGTAACTAGTCATTGGACAACATACACAGAACTCAGTGCTTAAGGACGGTTCTAGTGAGACAACCCACCATGTACTCCTACATGGCCTCTCACCGCTACCTTTACCAAATCGTGTTCACACACTTCACTCTCAGCATCAGAACATAGCACTGTACTCCAATTCATTCCCAATGAATCAGACCTGACACACTCTAAGCAATAGCAGGCATGGCATGGTAGGAACACAACAATGGCTTCAATCAACTCCTACACATACTAGTGGGTTTCAACTAATTACTGTGGCAATGACAGGCCATGTAGAGGAATGGTTCAACTACCACAGCACAAAGTAGCAATTGAATTGTTGTTGTCCTAATGCAATAACACAGTGCAGGAGCAAGAGAGTAGGATTGTATCAGAATGAACAAGGGGGTTTGCTTGCTTGGTAGATCAACAGGGGGGCACTACTCCTCAGACAGGTACTCTAGAACGCTCTCCGGAGCAGGACCTATCGAGAAGGAACGGTGTCGACAGTCAAGACACAAGCATATGCAACAATATGATGCATGATCATGGCTTGTAGATGTGATGTTGTTTGAGCTAATGCAACTAGCATTCATTTGGTTGAGGTCCATTTGAACCAAGAGTTCAAATGCAACTCCAAGTTAAGCTCTTATAAATGCCATTTATATGTTTTCACTTATACAGTATGTATAAGTTTGTTTGTCATGCATGAAACTAGTACAGATGGATAGATTGATTTTTTCTAATAATTTTTCATATATAATTTATTTCAATCTGAGCTACGGTTGAATTTCTATGATTTTTTGAAGTTTATATCATTTTCTGGAATTTCCTGATTTATTTTAAAACCAGAAAATAAATAATTGCGTCATGCCTGCATCAGCAGGTCAACAATGCTGACTGGGTCAACCTGACTGGGTCAACCCAAGTGTCAGTGACTATGGCTAATCCTAATTTCAATTAAACCTAAACAGGTTTGTTAACAGGGCTGGCCCCAAGCGTCAGTGACCCAGGGTGGTCAAATACTGGTTAGACGGGGTCAAACCCAATCAACCAGGGCTAACCCCACCGGCGACTCGACGCCGGCAAGGCCAGACGCGGTGGCGGGCTGCCAGATTGCGTCTCCGGCGACCAAATGCGCGTCGGAGACCACCTACGTGAAGCCTAGGCTCGCGTGCATCTAGTGGGACACGCGGGAGGCCGTGGGGTGGTCGGAGCTCACCGGAGCAGAGCTCACGGCAGTGGTCGGAGCACGGCCAAGTGCGCACGCAGCGCTGCGATGCACGGCAGGGGCTGTGGGCGGTGGCGTTGGCTTGCTGGGAGGCTACTGAGCACGTTGACGTGCGCGAGCGCGAGCTATGGTGGCTAGCACGACGACGGCGACATGGATGGCGGCGAGGTGCTACGTCCGTGGTGGAAAACGAGGCTACGACACGGGAATGGTGAAACGGAGACAGGGGAACGAAGCAGAAGCTCACAGCGGACTCGACGGGCTTGACGGCGAGCTCGGGGACACGCTGAGGTAGACAAGGCAGCGATGGGGATCCACAATGGTGAGGAGCTACGGCTGTTGTGGGGATCGGGGCTACGGCACAAGAACGGCTAAACGGATAGAGGGGGACGAGGCAGAAGCTCACAACAAACTCGCAGAGCTGCTCAGTGTGGCCGGGGACGTGCTGGAGATGACGGAGCGGCGAAGGCGATCTCCGGCGGCCGAAGATGAAGACGACGGCGATGGAGGTGCTCCAGGGCCTCCCGAGGCGCGTGGCTTGACGAAGAGGTAGCCAGCGACATGGTGGAGCTCCTGGGCATGAGGAGAGGGCGAGGGGGAGGCGGTAGCTACGGCAACGGCGAGCGGCGGCGATGGCAGCGCTCGGGCGGGTCGAGAGAGAGGGATCCAGGGGAAGGGGGAGAACGAGAGAGAGTGAGAGAGGTGCGGGGAGGCGCGTGGCGTCGCACAGGTGTTCCAGGCGACGAGGGGGAGGCCAGGGAGGCAGGTGGCATGGCTGCAAGCCTGGCCGACTAGCACCAGGAGGACGACGACGCTGGTGGGCTGGCCCAGCTGGGCCGCACAGTGCTGGGCCAGATGGGCTGCAAGTAAGCGCCAGGTAAGTTTTTCCATTTCTGTTTCTGTTTCTTTTTTTCTGACATTTGTTTGATTTAATAAAAATACTAAACCATTTTATTTCATTATGCCAATTTTTGTAGGAGCTAGTTATATTATTCCAGAGCTCCTCAACAAGTAGCATAATTTTTGGACATATATTATATATAACATATATATATCCAAGGCAAAATAATTGCTGGATTAATCCAAATGCCCAAAAATAAATATCCATGAGCTCCTAAAAATATTTGTTTGAATTTTACCTCTGACCAATATTTTCAGAGAGCAACATGAACATTTTCTTGGACCTTTTTGGAGCAATTTTTTATCTAGGTTGTTTCCAGAAATGATTTCTGAGGGTTTCACAAATCCTCAATTCAAATTTAAATGGAATTTAAATATGATGCACACATGACTAGCTATCCTTGAGCATACCAGAACTAGGGATGTGACAACTCGCCCCCACTTGAAAGAATCTTGTCCCGAGATTCAGGGGTTGACGGTAAGAAAGTGGGGTACTCGAGTCGAAGACGATCTTCTCACTCCCAAGTAGCTTCTCTCTCGGAATGATGGGACCACTGGACCTTGAGAAACTTGATGTTCTGACGTCGAGTGACACGCTCTGCTTGATCAAGAATGCAAACCGAATACTCTCGGTATGTGAGGTTATCTTGGAGATCAAGCGTTTCGTAGTCCACTCCGTGGATGGGGTCCGAGAAGCAACGCCTGAGTTGAGAGACGTGGAAGACATCATGCACTCTGGAAAGATGTGGGGGTATATCCAACTGGTAGGCAACCTCTCCTCGTTTAGCGAGAATGCAAAAAGGACCAATGTAACAAGGAGCCAACTTGCCCTTGATACCGAAACGATGGGTACCCTTCAAAGGAGTAACCCGAAGGTAAGCTTTGTAGCCAATTTCATAAGTCATATCCTTATGATGACGATCATACTGGCTCTTTTGATGAGACTAGGCTATTTTCAAATTCTCACGAATGATGCGAACTTGCTCTTCTGCCTCCTGGATCATGTCTGGTCCAAAGAATTGTCTTTCACCGGTTTCTGAGTAGTTCAAAGGTGTTCGACATCTTCGTCCATAGAGAATCTCAAAAGGAGCTTTCTTGAGACTGGATTGATAGCTATTGTTATAAGCAAACTCGGCAAAAGGAAGACACTTATCCCAATCCATACCGAGTGAGATAACACAAGTTCTAAGCATGTCTTCGAGAATTTGGTTGACCCTTTCCACCTGATCACTCGACTAAGGGTGGAAAGCGGTGCTGAAGGAAAATGGGGTTCCCATGGCAGTTTGGAAACTCTCCCAAAAATGAGAAGTGAAAAGACTACCATGGTCTGAATTGATTTCTAGTGGAACACCATGAAGTGACACTATTCAAGAAATATATAAGTCAGTGAGCTGACTAGCAGTGATACTCTCTCGAACAGTTAGGAAGTGTGCCACTTTGGAGAGACGATCAATGACTACGAAGATAGCATTATTCCCTCTCTTGGTCCTGGGAAAGCCGGTGATGAAGTCCATACCAACTTTATCCCATTTCCACTCAGGAATAGCTAACGGCTGAAGGGTGCCAGCAGGTCTCTGATGTTCTGCCTTAACGCGACGGCAAACGTCACAGTTAGTAATGAACTGAGCAATTTCTCTCTTCATCCTAGTCCACCAGAACCTCTGGCGTAGGTCCTGATACATCTTAGTACTACCGGGATGAATCGTGAGAGGGGATTCATGCGCCTCCTTAAGGATTAGTTGTCGAAGATGTTGCTTCTTGGGGACCACCAGGCGGTTCCCAAAGAAAATAACACCTCGATCATCTATAGAGAAACTACCAGCAATACCCTTGGCAATGTTTCTCTTGATCTGGGTAATCCTCGTATCATGCTTCTGGGCTTCTATGATATGATCCACAAGAGTAGGTTTTGCCACCAAGGTAGAAAGGAATTCGTGAGGAGCAATGTGAAGGTTAAGCTTACTGAATTCCTCATGGAGAAGTGGTTGGCCCTGCTGCAACATGAGATGGTTGCAATAGGATTTCTGACTTAGCGCATTAGCCATGACATTGGCTTTGCCTGGAGTGTAAGTAATCCCTAGATCATAATCTGAGATCACTTCCAACCAACGTCTTTGCCTAAGGTTCAAATTTGGTCGGGTGAAGATATACTTGAGTCTCTGGTGATCAGTGTAGATCTCGCAACGTTTACCAAGAAGGTAGTGTCGCCAGGTCTTGAGTGCATAGACTACGGCTGCAAGCTCTAGATCATCTGTAGGATAATTCTCCTCATGTGGATGCAACTGTCGAGATGCATAGGCAATCACATGATGATCCTGCATAAGAATGCAACTTAGTCCATGTCGTGAGGCGTCGCAGTAGATAAGAAAGTCTTTCGTGAAATCCGGTGGCACAAGTATGGGAGCAGAATTCAGGCGTCTTTTCAGTTCCTGAAAACTGTACTCACACTGTGGGGACCACTCAAACTTTTTATCTTTCTTGAGAAGTTCCATGAGAGGTTTGGCTACTTTGGAGAAATTTTCAACAAAGCGACGACAATAACTGGCTAGACCGAGGAAACTCCTAACTTGTTTAACTGTTTCAGGTGGAGTCCAATCAAGAACGGCCTTAACTCTCTCGGGATTGACAGCAATGCCCTTACCAAAGATTACGTGGCCTAGATAGGTCACTTCTGGCAACCAAAATTCACACTTGGAGAACTTGGCACAAAGGCGGTGCTCTCTGAGTTTTTCTAACACAAGTCTAAGATGTTTGGCATGCTCTTCCTTGTTCTTCGAGTAAATAAGAATATCGTCGAGGTAAACCACGACGAATTTATCTATGTACTCCATGAATATCGAGTTCATCAAGCGGGAAAATGTATCTGGAGCATTGGTTAGACCGAAGGACCTGGCGGTGTACTCGTACTGACCATAACGAGTAACAAAGGCCGTCTTGGGAATGTCCCCATTTCTGATCTTGATTTGGTGGTAGCCTAACCTCAAATCCATCTTAGAGAAGACTGAGGATCCATCGAGTTGATCGTATAGGTCATTGATCCTAGGGAGCGGATATTTGTTCTTTATCATAACCAAATTAACGGGACGATAATCTACAACCATCCGGTCCGTACCATCCTTCTTCGTGACGAAGAGGATGGGGCAAGCCCAAGGAGAAGAACTAGGATGGATGAAACCCTTTTGCAAGGACTCATCAAGTTGTTTCTTAAGCTCGGCTAATTCTAAGGGTGCCATCTTGTAAGGTCTCCTAGAGATCGGAGCAGTTCCTGGGATAAGATCTATGACGAACTCTACATCTCTGCCAGGTGGAGCACCTGGAAGTTCCTCTGGAAAGACATCCGGAAAGTCATGGACTACCAGGATATCTTCAAGGTCTGGAAGAGGGATGGCATTAAGAGAATAGAGATGATGCTTTGCAACTCTAGTGGAGACAGTGACTATCTTGCCAGAAGGGTGTGTAAGCTGAACAGACCTGGTGTAACAGTCAATCTTGGCATGATGAGTTGTCATCTAGTCCATACCCAAGATGATGTTAATATCTAAAGACTTGAGGGCTACAAGTGATGCAAAGAATACATGTCTGTCAACAAGGATTTCATTTCCATAGCTTATTCTGGTGGTTTGCCATCTAGACCCTGGGGTTTGGATTTCAAGTGGAGTGGGCATATCACAAAATGACATGCCGTGCAAACGAGCATAGCCTTCAGATATGAAGGAATGAGATGCTCCAGTATCGAACAGAACCGATGCTGGCAGTTGACAAGGAGTGTACCAAGAACGACATCCGGATCATCATAAGCGTCTTTAGCTGAGACGTGATGCACACGTCCATGTTTAGTGCGAGCTGGCTTGGCACTGATCGTCTTGCTTAATGGCTTGACACAGCCAACAGACTTCTCGAGCTGGGGTGGAGCATAACTGGCCGGAGAGCGATTGCATGCATAGTGTCCTGGCTTCCCGCATGTGAAGCAAGTCCCTGAAGTTGGACGTGGACCCGCATTGACAAGAGGTCTACCAATAGGCCTAGGTGGAGCATACGACTGAGCTGGGTGGGGCGCCACATAAGATGGCCTCGGTGAATATCTGGGTGGAAGAGCGGAGTTCGGAACCCAAATCCGGCGCTTCTGAGAGCTAGAGCCAGAGGAAGATCCCAAATCATGGGTGTGCTTACGAGACTCCTCATAAGTGAGCTGAGCTGTCTCTGCATTAATGGCCTTTCTCACAAGAGCTTGGAATGTATCACAATGATGCAGGTGGAGATCACGATGCAACTTGGGGTTGAGACCCTTTCGGAACCTAGCCTGCTTCTTGGCATCCATGGACACCTGTTCTGCAGCATAGCGGGCGAGGTTTTCGAACTATCTGTTGTAAGCATCAACAGCCGTCTTACTCTGGGTGAAACTACAGAACTCTTCTCTCTTGCGATCAATGAGGGCCTGGGGTATGTGATGCTCGCGAAAAATCTCAGTGAAATCCCTCTAGGTAGGAATCTGGCCAGCTGGAAGCATAGCCTCATAATTCTGCCACCAAAGACTAGCAGGACCTTCCAGGTGGTATGTGGCATAGGTGGCCTTGTCATCTTCAGCTATGTTCGTGGAACGCAGCTTATGAGTGATGCTACGGAGCCAGTCATCTGCATCGAGTGGCTCAATAGAATGATGAAAGGTGGGTGGGTGCAAGCGAATGAAGTCATGAATGGTCGCAGACTCTTTGAACTGATGTGCGGTGTTCTCCTCGATACGTGCCAACAAGCGGTTAGACTCACGCTTGTTCCTCTCCATCTCTAACATTAACTCTATTCAACGAAGGCTGGTCGGGAGGATCCTCATCCCTACCATCTCCATGGTTCTGGCTACAAGCAACAGAACTTCGCTTAACTGATGACATCCTGAGAAACGAAACCAAGGACGGAATCAGCATCAACTATAGGCTGTAGAATGTAGGACAAGGAAATTAGTAACTCTCAAACTCCTAGGGAAATTCTGGCAGCATAATGACAGTAAAATGCTCAGAATGAGATATCCTGCCAGCAAGGGTGTAGTCCATCAACTCAACATCACCACTCAAGGTTCTGAGGTAATACTAAAAAGGCTACACCAGAAGTACTCGAAAACTGGGGTATGACTCTGATCAACCAATCCTATGGGACTACGGAGTAGTAACACGTGATCCTGATAGACGGAAGAGAAAGCCTAGTTCCTTAACCCCGTAGGAAAGGTAGGAGGACTCAGATCAGAAGGCCATGAGGTATAAGGAGTAAAAAGAGCCTTACGTTCCTTCCCACAATCAATTCCCTTACATAACTAGAGAATTTCCAGACTCAACTTCGACTAGTTTGGCTTGGTAATCCTACAGGTAGTCAGGCTCTGATACCAAAGCTGTCAGGACCCCGATTCTATGCCACACCGATCTAGCATGTAACACCACATATCACTTTGCGGCCTCACGCACGATATTCCCACGGGTGTTGCCTTACCATGCCCAGGACCATTTGTGCCTTTTAGCACACGTATATGATAGTGTTGCTAGCATCCATATGACAAGAACCCGGGATGACATGGCTAGTCGTGAACCCAAAGTGGCACTAATTTACAGGGACATGCATACATGACCCAGCAATGAACGTGTCGGTCATCAGCGAGTGAATCGGGCTGTAGCAGCTGGGCTAGTAGGACTCCAGAGAATCCGGACTGTAGCAGGCTAACAGGACTCCGGTAGACACCGCATGACATTTCCCCGAAGGGACAGACACAGGAACAAAGAAGGACACATGCCGGCCAGCCAAAGTGTTCTGGAGCAGTAGCAAGCTACCAGGGCTTAGTGGAAGCACTAGGAGACATTTCCCGGTAAGAGAGGCTACTAAGGATAAACAACTAGATAGTCAGATCCCACACATAGCAATACACATTACACGTACGCATAACATGCAAGTATGTGTTGTACAACATGGCATCACAACATAACTCAACAACTCAAATAGATAAAGGCTCAGAAGAGCCATCATAGCATTTATTACAAACAGGGGTCACATGACCCAACATTCAGAGCATACAAGCAATGAGCGGAAGCATTACATGTCTGAGTACAGACATCTACAAATGAAAAAGGCTGAAGAGCCTGACTATCTACAACATCCGATCAAGATCGTAGCTGAGGTACAAGCTACTTGTCGAAGTCCACGAGAACACTAGTAAGACCGAAGTCTTCGCTGCAAAAACATAAATAAAGCAACGTGAGTACAAAGGTACTCAGCAAGACTTACATCAGATCCTATCATACATGCATTTGTATCAAGAAGGTAATGTGGGGTTTAGTTGCAACAAGCCAGCTTTGACTCAGTGGCTATCCTATTCTACGACTACGAGAACTTCTTTGAGGTGAGACAATGCACACGAGTTCACTAATCACCACACAATAGACTACTATGGATTCATCCCCGTCTCCCTACGAGAAGGCCATCCATAGCACTCACACTTGTCTTGAGCATTTTAGAGTATCCACTTCAAGTTGTCTATGTACCACGTAAGCATCCAAGAAGTCCATAACCGTGGACCCGACTATTCGAATAGATCATATTAACCCTGCAGGGGTGTGCTTCTTCACACACGCTCTCGCCACTTACCGCCATGTACATGTCATGTATCTCGGCAACCTTCAAGCAGAAGCCTGGCGAGGGTGTCGGTCATGACCTGACTAACCACACAAGACTCTAATCTAGGTTTATCGCCTATTCGGGTTCTATCCGCAAGGGAGTCCGGCCGAGGTTTCCATCACGGCCCCAAACGATGTGTGCAGGGTTCCCGAGCCCACCATCTGGGTGCCACTCGGTACACCAGGCCACGTGTGCCTAGTCTGTCCCAAGCCCACCCTGCCTGGTGCCACTTGGTAGAAAAATAACACTACTTACAAACACCATAAACTAGTTGCGACTCCTGGATAGAGATCAAGTCAGTTAATAAGTCGAGAGGGGTCGAGTTACCGGAATCCAATGTGTGGTAGTAACTAGTCATTGGACAACATACACAGAACTCAGTGCTTAAGGACGGTTCTAGTGAGACAACCCACCATGTACTCCTACATGGCCTCTCACCGCTACCTTTACCAAATCGTGTTCACACACTTCACTCTCAGCATCAAAACATAGCACTATACTCCAATTCATTCCCAATGAATCAGACCTGACACACTCTATGCAATAGCAGGCATGGCATGGTAGGAACAGAACAATGGCTTCAATCAACTCCTACACATACTAGTGAGTTTCAGCTAATTACTGTGGCAATGACAAGTCATGCAGAGGAATGGGTTCAACTACCGCAGCACAAAGTAGCAACTAAATCGTTGTTGTCCTAATGCAATAACAGAGTGCATGAGTGAGAGAGTAGGATTGTATCATAATGAACAAGGGGGTTTGCTTGCCTGGTAGATCAATAGGGGGGCACTACTCGTCAGATAGGTACTCTAGAACACTCTCAGGAGCAGGACCTTTCGAGAAGGAACAGTGTCGACAGTCAAAACACAAGCATATGTAACAATATGATGCATGATCATGGCATGTAGATGTGATGCTGTTTGAGCTAATGCAACTAGCATTCATTTGGTTGAGGTCCATTTGAACCAAGAGTTCAAATGCAACTCCAAGTTAAGCTCTTATAAATGCCATTCATATGTTTTCACTTATACAGTAGGTATAAGTTGGTTTGTCATGCATGAAACTAGTACAGATGGATTGAATTTTTCTGATAATTTTTCATATATAATTTATTTCAATATGAGCTACAGTTGAATTTCTATGATTTTTTGAAGTTTATATCATTTTCTGGAATTTCGTGATTTATTTTAAAACCAGAAAATAAATACCTGCATCAGCACTGCGTCATGCCTGCGTCAGCAGGTCAACAGTGACTGGGTCAACCTGACATGTGGGTCCCAAGTGTCAGTGACTGTGGCTAATCCTAATTTAAATTAAACCTAAACAGGTTTAGTTAACAGGGCTGGCCCCATGCGTCAGTGACCCAGGGTGGTCAAATCCTAGTCAGACATGTCAAACTCAGTCAATCGGGGCTAACCCCACCGGCGACTTAACGCCGGAGAGGCCAGACACGGTAGTGGGCTGCGGGATTGCGTCTGCGGCAACAAAATGCGCATCGGAGACCACCTACATGAAGCCCAGGCTCGCGCGCATCCAGTGGGACACACGGGAGGCCATGGGGTGGTCGGAGCTTGCCAGAGCAGAGCTCACAGCGGTGGCTGGAGCACGACCAAGTGCGCATGCAGTGCTGCGGTGCTGCGGTGCACGGCAGGGGCTGCGGGCGGCGGTGTTGGCTTGCTAGGAGGCTGCTCAGCATGTTGACGTGCGCGGGCGCGAGCCATGGCAGCTAGCGCGACGACGGTGACATGGACGGCGGCGAGGTGCTATGGACGTGGTGGAAAACAAGGCTACGACACGGGAACAGTGAAACGAAGACAGGGGAACAGAGCAGAAGCTCACAACGGACTCGACGGGCTTGACGGCGAGCTTGGGGACGCGCTGAGGTCGACGAGGCGGCGATAGGGATCCACGGCGGCGAGGAGCTACGACCATGGTGGGGATCGGGGCTACGGCGCGAGAACGGCTAAACGGAGAGAGGGGGATGGGGCAGAAGCTCACAACAAACTCGGAGAGCTGCTCGGTGTGGTCGGGAACGCGCTGGAGACGACGGAGCAGGGAGGGCGATCTCAAGCGGCCGGAGATGAAGATGGCGGTGATGGAGGCGCTCCAGGGCCTCCCGAGGCGCGTGGATTGACGGAGAGGTAGTCGGCGATGTGGTGGAGCTTCTGGGCACGAGGAGAGGGCGAGGGGGAGGCGGTGGCTATGGCAACGGCTAGCGGCGGTGACGGCAGCGCTTGGGCGGGTCGAGAGAGAGGGATCCAGGGGAGGAGGGAGAACAAGAGAGAGTGAGAGAGGTGCGGGGCGGCGCGTGGCGTCGCGCGGGTGTTCCGGGCGATGAAGGGGAGGCCAGGCACGCAGGTGGCGTGGCGTGGCGGCACGGCCGTGTGCGTGCGTTGGCCACACGCCTAGCCGACTGACGCTAGGAGGACGACGGCGCTGGTGGGCTGGCCTAGCTGGGCCGCACAATGCTGGGCAAGATGGGCTGCAGGTAAGTGCCAGGTAAGTTTTTCCATTTCTGTTTCTGTTCCTTTTTTTTCTGACATTTGTTTGATTTAATAAAAATACTAAACCATTTTATTTCATTATGCCAATTTTTGTAGGAGCTAGTTATATTATTCCAGAGCTCCTCAACAACTAGCATAATTTTTGGACATATATTATATATAACATATATATATATATATATATATATATATATATATATCCAAGGCAAAATAATTACTGGATTAATCCAAATGCCCAAAAATAAATATCCACGAGCTCCTAAAAATATTTGTTTGAATTTTACCTCTGACCAATATTTTCAGAGAGCAACATGAAAATTTTCTTGGACCTTTTTGGAGCAATTTTTATCTGGGTTATTTCCAGAAATGATTTCTGAGGGTTTCACAAATCCTCAATTCAAATTTAAATGGAATTTAAACATGATGCACACATGACTAGCTATCCTTGAGCATACCAGAACTAGGGATGTGACAGTCAAGCAATCAACCTACACATGCAGTTCTAAGAGTATAGCAGCAGAATGTAAATCATTGCATATGAAGGTAAAGACGAGGAGTTTGGAGGGAGCAAACTCAATGTAGACACAGAGATTTTTGGCCTGGTTCCGATAGGTGGTGCTATCGTACATCCACGTTGATGGATACATTAAACCACGAAGGGTAATGGTTGCGCGAGTCCACAGAGGGCTCCACCCGCGAAGGATCCACGAAGAAGCAACCTTGTCTATCCCACCATGGCCATCGCCCATGAAGGACTTGCCTCACTTGGGTAGATCTTCATGAAGTAGGCAATCTCCTTGCCCTTACAAACTCCTTGGTTCAACTCCACAATCTTGATGGAGGCTCCCAAGTGACACCTAACCAATCTAGGAGACACCACTCTCCAAAAGGTAATAGATGGTGTGTTGATGATGAACTACTTGCTCTTGTGCTTCAAATGATAGTCTCCCCAACACTCAACTCTCTCTCACATATTTGGATATGGTGGAAAGATGATTTGAGTGGAAAGCAACTTGGGGAAGGCTAGAGATCAATATTCTTGTGGCTGGATTGGAAAGTCTTGGTCTCAACACATGAGTAGGTGGTTCTCTCTCAGAAAATGAGTAGTGGAAGTGTAGGCACGTTTTGATGGCTCTCTCTCAAATGGAGAAGGGAGTGGAGGGGTGATGTAGGGTAGAACCCTAGACGCCCGATCTTTCACGTTTGGAGGGAATCCTACCAAGAACACAAAGAACGCGAGAGGGAAATGAGGGGAAAACAAGGGGAAACACAAGAGAAATCACTCAACCAACAAGATCAATCACACAAGTGCTAGATCCTCGAAACACAAAGAGGTACATGATCCAAAAAGAACAAGGGACGATACATAGGGTAACTGATCTTCTCCATGAGCAGGTCTTGAATCCAAGTGGATCTTCTCCGTAGAGGCATGGTCTCTCTCGGAGGAGCAGACCCGGATGGATGAGCGAGGCCCTTTCTCACAAATGAGCAATCACAACGCTAACCCTAACTAGGAGGGGAGAGGTCTATATATAGTGCTAGTACAAGTTGGGGCGAATTGGAGGGGTACATGGGCTGGTGGCCCCTTACACTGCGCGCAGGGGGGTGGATGTCCGGGCATCAAGCCGGATGTACGGGCCAGATGTCCAGGCTGGGTGGCTGGATGTCAGGGCTGGCCTGAGTGCCCTGCGGTTGCTCTCTGTACACAAGGGGTCAGATTTCCAGCGAGGAGGGCCGAATGTCCGGGGCTTCGAGAGGAGCTGGATGTCCAGGGTGCGGGGCCGGATGTCCGAGCTATCGGGGTCGCTTCCAGATGCATTCTGTGATGGAGGCCGGATTTTCGGGGTTCAGGCCAGATGTCCGGGCTGGGGCCGGATGTCCGACCACTATAGCAGCTGACTCTTCTTCCTTCTCCTTCCTTCGCTCCCGCGCTCACGTGGCCTTGGTCCTTGGGCTCTCCATGGTCTCCCCGGGTGTACCTGAGTATGCACAAGGTCCGCTCTTGAGGTAGCATCCATGTCTTACATGCAGAAAGGGAAGATTTTGAAAGGAGCGAGTTCACCTTAGGTCCAATGGTGTATGCTCGAGGTCTCAACATGTGGGCACTTGGGGTTTGGGAAGTAGTCGTAGTGTACATGTCGATGATCATAGAATGCTCCGCATCACTCCCCTCCCTTGGGAAAGATCCGACCTCGGATCGGAAACCTCATCACCATGGAAACGATTGTCGTGGACGGACTTGTAGTCGGACGGAGTTGAAGACATTGCGCAAGCCAAGTACTCCAAGATGTCTCTGAAGTGGTATACATGCAAAAAGAGCAAACACAAGAGACACTCAGAAATACAATGGTTAGCGCACACAAAGTGTCCATCAACTAAGCGTGAGTCAATTCGGCAAGATTGTTCGTGACAAAGCGCATGAAGCTTATCAAGATGATCTAGAAAGGTATGCAAAGCATTCATGGGAGCAAATGCAATCATTTTGTACATAAATGTGTTGTGAATATGATCAATGCAACCACAGTGCAAAATGATGTCATAATGGGATGGTGTATCAAAAGCATGAACATGGCAATGTATGCTCAATATGTTTATGTTATCATGCAATTGATGGTGGACAATATGATCATGATGTATGAATATGCCGTCAAGAAAGATCACAACAAATTTGCTAAGGAAGTTTACAAGCTCATATATCATGGATGACATGGGAATACAAGATGCAACAACACAATCATAAAGTGAGTCAATCCATGCATAGGGTGCAAACTTGTGGTGAGTATGATATTTCCATCGAGCATGACATGTGTGAGCACAATCAACAAATATGGAGGTTGTGGTACAAAAAGTCAAAGGAGTGTTGATGTACCAAAGCTCGATGTCGGCATGAGTGGAGTTCCGAAGGTGCATCCAATAAGTGTGAGCGCTCCTTAGTGTGAAAGTCCATAGATCCAATCTCCAATGTCGTTTCTCCATCCAATAGATGTATCATGTAGACAACAAGAAGGGAACAACAATGAAAGAGTGACCCATCCAATGTGCATATTTGAGGATGGATCAAAGGGAAGGAGTTCACCTTTATGAGGTTGTTGAAAATGTTGGTGTCGTGCATCATGTAGACCTTTGCAAGACTAATATGACTCATGATGGT
This sequence comes from Triticum aestivum, assembly GCF_018294505.1. Lineage (NCBI taxonomy): Eukaryota > Viridiplantae > Streptophyta > Magnoliopsida > Poales > Poaceae > Triticum > Triticum aestivum. The sequence goes on along the minus strand of NC_057795.1, from coordinate 269,147,493 downwards.
ACCGCCTTGTAAATCCTTCAAAATGAAAGAACATGGCAAACACTCGGAAAAACAAATGAGGTTAGCGGAAGTGCAAAACCTATCATTCATGTGGTAAGATACCCAACAAGTGTATGCATCATGCTCATCATAAGAAAATATAAGGGAGCATTTCATAGTATGGAGGCATATTATGCAAGAACAACCAAATACAATAGGCTCAATCAAACAAGCATGCATCACGAGTAAGGTGTCAAAGTCTCCAAGACCAATAAGCATAGTATGGTTGCACTCAATACAAGTGGATATGAGAGATGCAACTAATGGAGACAAGAGACAATGATCAAGACAAATCAAGTGAGAGGCATGAACATATATGTCATTAACCCAAGAAAGCGAGGAAGAGTGGAACATGGGTGATGCAACATAGAAAGCAATCATAGCGATCAAGTCAAGCAAGCTAGTAGTGCGGAGATGCAACATACTAGAGGTAATCATGGCAAGCATGTCATGTGTGCAAATAGTGGGCATGAATAATGCACATGACATATCACAAGCATGAAAGCAAGATATGAGAAAAATATCATCAATGTATTTGTGAGAGGCCATATGTAAATAGCAATGGGACATCATGAATCTCCCAACACAACAAGCATCAATAGCATGGGGCACAAAGAAATCATGGTAATAGCTACAAGGATCTCCACCAAGCATGCAAACGCACATAGAAGTAGCATAATGGTGAATCATGGGTAGATGCAAACAAGTGTCACAATTGCATGGCAAAATCATGTAAAGAGGCATAACATGCAAAGTGAACATGATAGTATGGGCATAAGGTGACAAGTGGTAAATAGCCCATAGTCGTGTGAGAGCAAAGTAGAAGAGATGCGCGTAGTCCTTGCGTGAAGGGAACAGTGGTAAGGATAGTCCACAGGATCCCAAGTCATTGTTGCTCTCAAGAGCTCGTTTCATCAACTCATGGGATTGTGAGGTTGACGAGTGTTCATAAGTACCTAGACAAAACAAAGGAAAAGGAAAAATTGTGTGTGTGTGTGTGGTATATGTACACGTCATCCATCATGATGCGCACGTGCTTGTGTTGGTTAGCACAAAATATCCAATTCTCAAATAAATGAGATGCGTGATATAGAAACATGTCATCCATCATGAGAGGTTTGTTATTATGTATGACATAATGGAGACTCAAAGGATGTAATGCATCATGAGCAATATCTAGAGCATTGTTATTCATGGAATGCATATGGTGCACGCAATTATGGGAATCACGCAATGTATGAAATGCATCAAGATCTCCTAGTATGTATGAGGAAACTATGGGGGTCTCCTCATGAGCATTAATGGAGATCACATGGAGAATATTGACAACATCCAAAACAAAGCATATTTGGTTCTATGTGATCATGGCATGACATAGTAGATGAATTGCACAAATCATGTAAAGGAAGCATGGCAATATCATCACATGAAAAACAAAAACCAATGACCATCATCTCATCATCTATGCCATAAGTGCAAATGGGATTTGTTCTCATGGGGCATGCATAGTTACTATGTTGAGATTGAAATGATGCAATATGGGAGATCTCACTCATAGCATATGACAAGTTTAAAGGATTATCAAACATGATGTGACCAAAAGAATTTTCACATGATATCCTATGGATCATAGCATCACAACGAGGCAACTCAACATGCTCATCATCATATTCATCATAAATGGGTGTCATATCGAAACAAGACATAGTATGTGATGAATCCATAGGGTGATCCACATCATGGGAGCAATCAATGTCAAGAGAGTCCACTAGTGGGACAAGAGAAGCACCATCACCTATGTTACCATTCGAGCGCCGCTCATGTGTTGTAGGTGAGGTGTCGAAGATCCACTTGTTGTCATCTTCATCTTGATGGAACCATGCGGGGGGTGCATCATCGTCCACCATGGCCATCGTCATATCCTTTGGAGGTATGGAATCGTCGAGGATAGGCGTGTCGTCATGTAGGAGACCTAGCACCAAAGAAGAAAACACACTAGGAGTAGAGGTTAAGTCGTTCAAAATCATACTGGCCTCACATGCCGTGTCAACTACCCCACTCGCGAAGTGTTGTGGCTCAGTCACTCCCTCAAGGATGCTCTCACTCATATGGTCGGTGGAGTCACTCAAATGGTTCTTAACCTCACACAGGATGTGTGGCATGCTCTCATGTGTAGGGCTAGTGGTGGTCACACTCATCCGCTCATAGGAAATGCGCTCAATGCCACGTATGGTCGAGTCACTCATGTCACTCATGTGGTAGTGGCTCTCCTCACATGGCAATTGGGGCATCTCGACATATGTGGGTGTCGGAGAGATGTAGGTGCAAATGTCTCCATGATCAACTCCTATCGCCGTGGTCGAAGGGGATGGCCCTTGCTCGACCTTCTTGTCACTGTCTTGGTGTTGGAGGCCCATATGATGTGGCACCTCGTAGCTCGTCTCCATGACCGAAGGGAATTTCCCATGCTCGGCCATCTTCCTTGAGGGGCTTCTGAAGATGGAAGGGTTTCCCTCGCTTGTAGGTGGTCACCTTGGACTTGATGAAGTCGTTGTAGGTGTAATTGTGGGAAGTAGGCGAAGATGCCGTACGTCCAAAGGCGAAGATGCCTTGATAGCACTTGGCGAAGATGCCGAAGTGGTGGTGGTAGCCGTAGCTCCGTCTTGGTTGTGCTCGTCTCGCGGTCTTCTCTTTTGCTCATGATGCTTGGACTTGGCGTGAAGTAGGGCTTGTTGGGACTTGTGCATTTGCGCTTGTGGAGCATCTTCATGATGATGATGATGTCGTTGTCGTGCTTGAGCTCGTAGTAGATGCCATTCATCTTCGTCGTGCACATGTTGCTTGGAGGTGACTTTCCTTTCATGACGATGTTGATCATGAACATGATGGTGGTCGTCATGCAGCTATGGACGTGGACGAATTGCGCTTGCATTGCTTGGGCCCTCCGAAGTTGATTGACTTGGTCTCCGCCGCCTTGAAGATGACGAAGGGGAAGTAGACTTGATTAAGGCCCAAATGTCCTCCATCCTTGCATCTTGCTCCTTCTTTTGTGCGGAAAGCTTATTGTCGAAGTAGTCTCTTGTATGTGCTTCGGAGCGTCGCAAGTCAGTGGCGAGATTGTCGATGCGGTCGCTCATTGCTTGTTGCTCTTGACGCAAAGCTCGTTGTGCACCGAAGAGGTGGCTCTTGGTGACATATGATGACATGTCATCGTCCTGCTCGATGAAGAGTGGGTTGGTAGAAGAACTTGGCCTATCCATCATTCCAAGCAAATATGTGAGTGGGAGAAAGAGAAGAACTTATACCAAGTGTACCTTGACCGATGTTGAAGATGGATCAATGATCAGTCAAATGTGGAACAAGGAAATAGCACAATTGGCACAAATTCTTGTCAGTTCTCACACCTACACAGGTAAAAGCTTATGGTGGAGCTCGATTAGGATGGTGGCAGAAAATTTGATGCAATTGTTAGTGAGCCTAAAAAATGTTGGAAAAGATTCACAAATTTGCAAATGCAACAAGTAGACCAATAGCAAAATATGGTACATGGAAACACACACGCAAATAGATAAGTGGGAACGTGCAACCAAGGAATGAGCCAAAATGTGGAAACCACAAAAATGCTCTTATTGCACAACACTAGAGAGATGCTAGCACGATTGCACAATAGGCGGATACGGAACTTGTGCACAACCTACTAGTCAAAAATGCAATGACTTCTATCCCAAATATGATATATGTATGGTATTCCAATGGTATGATCCAAGATGATCGGATATGATAATCTTAATGTAGTATGATGCTATGGTTCTTGCTTTTAAGCTCTTTGCTTATCTTTCTTCTTGCTTAAAAGCTTGTTTGGCTATTTCACTTTTGAGCTCTTTTCTCATGCAAAACTTCACGAACCAACATAACAATTGTGTATGCGATGACAACTTTGTGACACAAAAGATGATACTAAGATATGCACCACTATGATATGGTATGTATGCTATGTGGAGTATGATCACTAATGTGCACAAGTCACGTTGCCGGCAATACTCAAAGGCTAGTCTCGATGGGTAAGCTACGCAAAAGTAAGGCTATGTGGTTATCAATGCAAATGGCATGGAATAGACAAATATGTCGTCGAGGTTACCGCCACGGTAGTTGTTTGCAAGCACGGACGGTTGTTGGCGATGACGAGTCCTTGACAAAGATGAGAGGTGGTGATGTTGAAGTCGAACCGTACCTATATAGCCGGAACACAATAGGACACGGGAACCACAACTCAAATGCCCAAAGACCAAAACAGGTCAAAATTGTCGTATGTGGTAGTAGTTAAGCAAAGGTGGTGTTTGCGGAAAGCGGTGGTGGTATGCAGAAGTGATGGTGGTATACGGAAGTATGCGTGGGCACCGGGTCAAAATTTGGAGAAAGTTAGGCGGAAAACGGGGTGGTGGATGGAGTCTTTGCTGACAGGGGCCGGATGTTCAGGCCAGGAGGCCGGATGTCCAGGGCAGGACGGATGTCCGGGGGTCACGGGCCGGATGTCCGGGCTCGTGGATCCATGGACGAAGGCGATGAACTCCGCGGGGAAAAGGCAACTCCGGGGCTAAATTCAGATGATTTTGTGGATGGAAATTGCGGAGAAGATGGGGGAAAGCTAGATCCACACATGGCAAAGAAAATCCATGGATCAAATCCAACCAAACTTCATCACACCAACAAATCACAAAAAAAAATTGGGCAATTTCTGGTGGGGATTTTTGAATTAGGACGAAAAACAAAAAAATCAAGCTAGAAAACAAAAGGTAGGGGCTCCAAAAATGTGATCAATGTGGCTCATGATACCAAGATGATGTAGGGTAGAACCCTAGACGCCCGATCTTTAACATTTTGAGGGAATCCTACCAAGAACATCAAGAACATGAGAGGGAATCCGAGGGGAAAATAAGGGGAAACACAAGAGAAATCACTCAACCAAACAAGATCAACACACAAGTGCTAGATCCTCAAAACACAAAGAGGTACACGATCTGAATCCAACAAGGGACGATACATAGGGTAACCGGTTATTCTCCGTGAGGAGGTCTTGAGTTCTTCCAGTTAGGGGTCTTGAATCCAAGTGGATCTTCTTCGTAGAGGCATGGTCTTCTTGGAAGAGCATATCCGGATGGATGAGCGAGGCTCTATCTCACAAATGAGCTATCACAATGCTAACCCTAACTAGGAAGGGGGAGGTCTATATATAGTGCTAGTACAAGTTGGGGCGAATTAGAGGGGTACATGGGTCGGTGGCCCGTTACACAGCGCGTGGGGGGGGAGGGCGGATGTCCGGGCGTCGGGCCGGATGTCCGGGCTTGCCTGGGTGCCCTGCGGTTGCTCTCTGGACACAAGGGGCCAGACTACCGGCGAGGAGGGCCGGATGTCCGGGGCTTCGGGAGGAGCCGGATGTCTGGGCTATCGGGGCTGCTTCCAGATGCATTCTATGATGGAGGCCGGATTTCCATGATTTGGGCTGGGGCCGGATGTCCGGCCACTGTAGCAGCTGACTCTTCTTCCTTCTCCTTCCTTCGCGCCCGCGCTCACGTGGCCTTGGTCCTCGGGCTCTCCATGGTCTGCTCGGGTGTACCTGAGTATGCACAAGGTCCACTCTTGAGGTAGCATCCATGAATTACATGTGGAAAGGGAAGATTCGGAAAGGAGCGCATTCACCTTAGGTCCAATGGTGTATGCTCGAGGTCTCAACATGTGGGCACTTGGGGCTTGGTGAGTAGTCGTCGTGTACATGGGTATGATCGTAGGATGCTCTGCATCAAGGGGTATATATAGCCTCCACACAAAATCTAACCATTACACACAATTTACCAAACTCGGTGGGACCGAATAGTGAAACTCGGTGAGACTGACCTGGTTCAAAATGTGAACGTTAGGCTTTTCGGTGGGACCGACAATACCAACTCGGTGAGACCGATGCACTAGGGTTAGGGCAAAACCTCATCTCGGTGAGGCCGATCACATGAACTCGGTGAGACTGATTTCATTAATAAGCAAACAGAGACTTGGTCAGGCAAACTCGGTGGGACCGATCGCTCATTTCGGTAAGACCGAAACGTTACGAAAGGGAAATAGAGAGTTTGCATTGCGAACTCGGTGGGACCGATCGCTCATCTCGGTAAGACTGAAATGTTATGAAGGGAACAGAGAGTTTGCAATCCCATCTCGGTGAGACAGAGATCCCTATCGATGAGACTGAACTGATTAGGGTTTCTGGCTATGGCTATGTCAGGTGAACTCTGTGGCGCTGGATAGATCAAATTGGTGGGGCTGAGTTTGATTTTAGGTTTAGGACATATATGGAAATGAGAAAGTGGTTGAAGGATTTTGGAGCATATCACTTAGCATTTTGAGCAAGCAAGCCATTAAGCAACACCTCATCCTCTTTTAATAGTATTGGCTTTTCCTATGGACTCAATGTGATCTTGGATCACTAAAATGAAAACGTAGAGACTTAAGCTTTTGCCAATATGTGTCCTTAGCATTTTGAGGGGTCCACATATCTAGTCCATGCCATACCAATCATTGAACTTTCTGAAACATTAATCTTGAATGGATATTAGTTCAATGAGCTATATGTTGTTATGAATTACCAAAACCACCCAGGGATTAGTTGCACTTTCAATCTCCCCCTTTTTGGTAATTGATGACAACATATAGATCAAAGCTTCGACAAATGATAATATAAATGAAGTACATCGTCGCTTTGAGAAGTATGTGAAAAGCAAGAGCTCCCCCTAAATTTGTGCATTATTTAAAATTTGCTTTTGAATGCAAATGCACAATCATTTAGGATCATAGGTTACTCTTCCATGTCACATACATCTTCATGGAGCGCTCAAAATGGTAGAATATGAAATATGCACTCATTACCAAGACAAGATATGAATGATCATACATGAGAGACAGAATATCATCATTCAAGCACAAACACTACAGTATGATGTGATCAAAGACATGATCAAAGGAGTATCTCACATACAAGCATAAATAATGTATCACCCAAACAAGCAAGCAAATAAAGTAGCAAGAGAGGCAAAATAAGCAAAACACACACACACACACACTCTCTCTCTCTCTCGAAGCCTATGATCTATACACTTTCTCCCCCTTTGTCAATAAGTTACCAAAAAGCTTGAAAATGCATAGTGCTATGAGGCTCTCTAAGCAAGATCTCTAGGAGGTCCGGAGTGCGAACGTGGCATGGAGAGGAGTCCTGTAACAAATGCATCCGAAGAGGTCTATGGAGCTGGTGGAGTAGCAACTAGAGGGACAACAGAGGCTGTAGCTGCTGGTGCTGATGTAGTAGCCCTTGTGTCACTAGCTGGCACAGCTGCAGACCTTTTTGCCCTTGGCACTCTCTAAAAAGCTTTAGTGGTAGCTCTCCCTCTTCTCTCTTCAGCTTCATCCTAGAGTTGCTCAACTGCAGTTTGGACCTCTGTGACCTTCAAGTCGAGATTATATAACTTTGTCTCGATGATCCTCTCAAGACTCTCTTGATTTTGAGTCAGGGTTGTCAATCCTTTCCCAATTCTAATAGTGGCCTCAAGAAGATAGCTAAACTGATCCTGCTTGGTCTTTAGGTGAGCAGTTGAAGCATCTAGAACTTGTGAAGTTTGTGCTGCCTTCTCTGCTTTAGCTTTCTCCCTCTTCTCCTGAGCCTCTACAGAAGTAGGATGTGTAGCATCCATGACAACCTCATTGTCTTCAAATTCAGGCAGCAGGGGAAGGTGCTCCTTGTCCAAGAGATATGTGCCTTTGACCATCTTGTAGTTGATGAGAATCTGAACATGTGGAGCATATCCACATGATCTCTTTCGATCAGTAGCAGTCCTCTTGATTGTCTCTACAATCAATGTCATTACTTTGAACTTCTCTGGAATGTCAAACATTGATGGAATGCCCTCTTATCATCTTGTGATCTCCAGACTTGGGCAACAATGTGTGCCCGAGGATAGTGTTGATTGTGTGCAGTCTAGACAGTAGATAGTACATAGAGCCAAACTTGTGAGTATCCAGGGCAGCATCAGGAATCTCCTTGTACATGTGTGCCATGGAGTTGTGTCCTTTCCTTGGCTTGGCATACACATCTGTGTCATCCTCTTGCTCTTCAGGGGCATTTATAACTTGGCCCACTTAGCAACTGTAGACTGGTACCTTGTGCCCTCAGTCATCCAAACAATTTTACCATCTGGGTAAAAATGTGTTGTGCAGTAGAACTGCATCACCATCTCATCATTCCACTTGGTGAGTTTCTGGCCAACAAATGTGTCAACTCCAGTCAGTCTGAAGCTGTTATGAACTCCTGGGAAGTGATCTACATTTTTATCAATGTAAGTCTAGTCAACCCATCTCATATCACTGACTATGGGCTTCTTGTCCAGGAGCACAGTCTCATAGAAATTCTATTACTCCTTTGTATGGAACCTATAGTCCACAACAGTCCTCCTCCTGGTGGCATATGGGTCTGTCTGCCTCCATAGCCTGAGACCTGCATCCTTCCTTAGCTTCATGTTTTTGGCCACAGGATGTGTATCATCATGATCTCCGATCTTGGGCTTCAGTTTTCTAAGCACTTGGGCTTCTTCTTCTTCTTCCACTTCAGGCACTGGGTCCTTGTTCTTCTCAGCAGCTGGTATGTTCCTAGTTGATCTCTTGGGTGCTTCAGGCATAGAAGCTTGAGCAGCAGCAGCCTTGGGGGCAGTCTTGGGCTTTGATGGAGCAGCCCCTGACTTGATGGCATCCCCCATCAACTTCTGAGTCTTGGCAGGAGGTGCATCTTGCTCTTCCTCCTCCTCATTTGCATACCTGACCATAGATGGTCTGCCAATCACTCTGGCCATCACTACAAAAAAAGACACATTCGTGACATTTTGGGCCGAACGAATTTTTTTTCTATCATACATATGACACTTCTATGACGATAATTGTGACAAAACCCAGTATCATCATAGATGTGGTGGGCTCCTACTTCTATGACAAAAAATCATGACAGAAAATGGGCTTTTCATCCTGGGCGGGCTGGAGACGCAGCTGCATGACATTCTTTGGGCCGTCCATGACGGAAAAAACCATGGTAGAAGCGAGGGGGAGGAAAATTTCGGGGAGTTACCGGTTACGGTGGGAGGTCGGGGGCCGAGCGATGCGCGTTTCTCTCGTACAGGTACGTGCGTGTGTGCGAGGCGTTGGCTCTAACTGAACCTGAGCGAGGCGTTGGGCTCTAACTGAACCCAAGCGATTGCACTGCAGGCTACGCGTTACTAAACCCGAGCGATCAATCGATGGCTGTTAACTGAACCCGATGGAGAGATTCCTTCGCTACTGCTGCTAATTGAAGCTGATCGATTGGATGAACAGTGAGCATTGCGGGGGGGGGGGGGGGGTGGATGAACAGTGAGCGGTGGCGTTGCCTCTGGATGAACAGGACCCCGTGGTGTGGAGGGCTGGATGAACTATAGACGGTTGAGGGGTGGCCGTGGATGGGTGGTTGAATAGGACCCCATGGTGTGGAGGGCTGGATGAACAGTAGACGATGGAGGGCTGGATGAACAGTAGACGGTGGAGGGGTGGTTGAATAGTAGCCGGTGGAGTAGCGCGTGGTGGAGGCTGGATGAACAGGACCCCGTGGAGGCTGGAGGAGGACGACGGTAGCCCGTGGAGGCTGGAGGAGGTCGACGGTGGAGATGAACAGTATCCCGTGGAGTCCCGTTTTGCGGTACGCCACACCCCTCCCGATGAACATGACCCCCGTTTCGACCGTAGGAGGTCCGTTTCGTCCGTTTTGCGGTACGCCACACCCCTCCCGATCAACAGGACCCCCGTTTCGACCGTAGGTGGTCCGTTTTGTCTGTTTTGCGGTACGCCACACCCCTCCCGATCAACAGGACCCCCGTTTCGACCGTAGGAGGTCCGTTTCCTCCATTTTGCGGTATGCCACACCCCTCCCGATCAACATGACCCTTGTTTCGACCGTAGGAGGTCCGTTTCTCTGTTTTGCGGTACGCCACACCCCTCCCAATCAACAGGACCCCGTTCCGAACGTGGCCGGTCGAACACAAGGTTGTTTCCTCCATTGTGCGGTATGCCAGGCCTCGTTTCCATCGCCTGTTCCATCCAAGCCGGCTGGCTCCCACGCGTTCCGTTGCCTCCCGATGAACACGACGCATTCCGTTGCCTCCCCATGAACACGACGACGACGCTGTTTCTCCATTTCGACCCAGCCATGTACGTATGCACGAGTAGGCGTTCGAGACCCTGCCCGTATGTACGTACGTGGCCGTATTTTCTTTCTTGCACCCTCGCCGTTGTACGTACGTGTACATGCTAGGTGTGCGACTCTACTACGACACGTGCGCGCCTCTACAATGACCAGTATGTACGTACACATTCGCGACCAGAATGACAACGCTACGTACGCTTCGACCAGGTGGGTCCCGACTGTCAGGCACTTCCTTGCCTGCGAAGATGTAGCTGGTGGGTCCCAGCAGTCAGGGGGGTGAATCGTTTTTTCTGCCCGGACGCACTTCCTTGCGTGCGAAGATGTAGCTGGTGGGTCCCAGCAGTCAGAGGGGGCGAATCGTTTTTTTTTTGCCCGGACGCACTTCCTTGCGTGCGCAGATGTAGCTGGTGGGTCCTAGTAGTCAGGGGGGCAAATCATTTTTTTGGACGCACTTCCTTGCATGCGAAGATGTAGCTGGTGGGTCCCAGCAGACAGGGGGAACGTTTTTTTCGCGAAATACAGAGACCCGTCCGGTGGGTCCCCGCTGTCAGGTGGAGGAATAATTATTTTGCGCGGAATAAGGAGGCACTTCCTTGCTGTGGCCGTGGACCCAGCCGTCAACCTCTCCATGTACAGTCCACGTCCCATGGAAGCCATTCCTTGACCACGTTGACCACGCCGCGCTGAGAGCACCAGGGCGGTGGACGACGGCAAGGCCTAGGAAGGGGACGACACGGAGCCGGGGAAGACGCGGCAGTGGATGCCCACGCGTAGAGGAGTATGAGGGTTCACTCGTTCGGCTGCTGTGTGAGGTTGTCGTCGCTGCAGAATAACAGGGGGTGTGGGTGCATAGAGGGATGGCCTGGCCAGCGGTGGGAGTAGTAGGGGGCGGTGAGGCCTCCGCGGCATCACAACCGGCCACGAGAGGCAGGAGCACGCGACACGACCGGCGCTGCTTTGGGCGGCTGGAGCACGAAGACCAGAGGTTGAAGAAGCACTACGGCCGTTGGATGGACATCGTACGGTCACTGGAGCTAGAGTCGTTCATATTGACTAAGTTGACAAAGCCCTCCGTCCCCGTAAACTTAGTAGGCCCACAAGTCACCTTCCCACCAAGGTGAGTCCCAGCTAGCAGGGGGAGTATTCATTTTTTTGTGCGTAATAAGGAGGCCTTTCCTGTGGGTCCGAGCTGACAGCGGGGGGACGTTTTTTTCGCGAAATACAGAGACCCTTCCGGTGGGTCCCAGCTATCAGGTGGAGGAATCATTATTTTGCGCGTAATAAGGAGGCATTTTCCTGTGTGGGCCCCTACTGTCAGCCTCTTCCGATGGTTGTTGTTTGTTGACCATGTTGACCTCGCCGCGCCGAGGGCACAAATGCGGTGGACGAGGGAGGGGCCCAGGAAGAGAACCACCCGGAGCCGGTGAAGCCACCGCAGCGGATGCATACGCTGAGGGGAGAACGAGCGTTGACTGGTCGTCTACGGGGTGAGGCTGACGTCGCCGGAAAATAACAGGATGTGTGGGTGGTTAGAGGGATGGCCTGGCGGCAGCACAGCCAGCCACGGGAGGAGGGAGCAGGCAGTCCCGTCGGCACTGGTTTGGGCGGCTGGAGCAGGAAGATCGGAGATTAAAGAAGCATGGCGGCCGTTGGATGGACATCCGACAGTCACTGTTGTGTGTTGACGAAGTTGACAAAGCCTTGCGTACGCATCAAAAATAATTCAGGACAGTGTCATCGTCAACCTAGTAGGCCCAGAAGTCAGCCTCCAAATATGTGAAAAATAGCATACAACCCATTAGCCATTATTTTCAATAATTTACAGCCCATTTGCTAATTCTTAAGGATATTTGAAGCCCATATTCTTTTTATTAGCACTACAGACCATATATTCTGGGCACTGCTAAAAAATTCAACGAAATTTTGCATATTTCGGTGGGGTCCGAACTCTTTTAATCACGAAATTTCGAGTCACGTTAAAAATAGTTTTCAAAAAATTACATCACAATAAAATTCAAAAAACAATTCTCCGCAAAAAAATGAATGAAATTTAGAATCTTAACTAGCAAGATGCCCGTTCGTTGCATGGAACATGAAGATGCATTGGTATGAGTAGTTTATCTTGTGGGTGAAAATATGATATTTTAATGTAATTGCCAGTTGGCTTTGGTTTTTATAAGAGTAGAGAGTAGAGAAATCCTGAAAAAAATGATATTTTAATGCAATTGACGGTTGGCTTTGGTTTTAAAATTTACAGCCCATTTCTTACAACTTATAGCCCGTTTTCTGGGGAAGCCCATTTCTTATCCCTCCTCGTCTTGAAAGATTTGCAGCCTAGCAGGCTGAGAAAAGCAAGTAGGCCTCGGTTTTGGTATTCTCCAAAAAAAAGAACTGGGCTAGCCAATTTCAGAAAGAAAAAATATCAACTGGGCACGTCATGTGCTTAATAAAAGCGTAAGCGTGGGTTAGACGGGCCACAGCCCCCGCACAGCACGCAGTTCAGCTCCGTCTCTAAAACTGAAAAACAACTGGGCGAGCTGCTGGGTCCCTGGTGTTATCCGCTCGTTGTGTAAATTTCTCGTTTATTGACTACATTAACAATGGCGTGGAACCTACTCCCTACGTTCCAAAATAGATGACCCAACTTTGTACTAACTTTAGTACAAAGTTAGTACAAAGTTAGTACAAAGTTGGGTCATCTATTTTGGAGCGGAGGGAGTAGTTGTCAAACAATTAGGAGGAAGTATTGTTTTGGCTTGTAATAACGAGGCACCTGCTTGTGAAATGCAATGACCGTAGTGGGTCCCTACTGTCAGCCTCTCCACGTGCAGTCATCTCCTGATTCCTCTTGGTTGTTGACCATGTTGACAACGCCAGACGGCAGCGGGCACAGCAAGCGAACCAAGGCGGAGAACGACGGCGAGGGCTCGGACGGGAACGAACAACAGACGTGGAAGATGCGGCAGTGTAGTGGCAGGTGGAGGGGAGTACGAGGGCAACAACATGCAACTCAAGCATACAAATGGTACAAAAAGCCCAAGGATTAATTGTTCATCAAATTTTTAGGCAAAGCCCAGATTGAACATGACAGTAACATCTAACCCAACCACTCTTTTTTGCAGTCACAAACAAATGGATCGGTGTGATCCATAAAATGAACATCCTGTGCAAAAAAAACTATTTCAGGATGACTACAACTTGTTGTAAATAGAAGCCGAGCACGTTTAGAAGCCCATATGTCCACCCGAAACTTCTTATTTTGCTGCTCAACATGTCCGTCCGTGAGAAATCTCTTGCGGTAAAAATTAAGCCTCATGGACAATAGTAACCTCACATTCAACAGGAAGAATGTGACAAAGCTTTTGTTTGCCTGGTTAGATGCATATCGTTCCATCGTTATTGTCCTCGAGAACTGAGAAAACCCTGGTGCTTATTACGCCACTGATTGGTTATATGTTTTGCTCCATGTGGTTCTACCTAAGTAGACTTTAAGATTGAAAATAGTTAAGGTGTGAAAAAAGAGTATGTCGAAAGAACGACAGCTGAATAGTTAATTCTAGTACAATATATACGGGCTTTCAATGTGCATGAAATAATCACCTCTATATATAAATTCTCCAGAGATCAAAAGCATCACAGCAAGCCAATAATTATGTTCAGATCAAAACTAAACATTCTGATATACATGATCTTGACAGAATCCAGCAGCATTAATAGGCTATCAATGGTCGAACTCTTCATTGAGCATATAACATAATATTAGTACCCAAAGTGTACTCCAAGATGATATAAAACTTATGCGCACAAATGAAAAATGCAGCTTATGATTACAAATGTGTAGATGATAATATACGGTACCTGAAAAAGTGAGGAGCGAAACACCGACTCCTTGTGATCATTAATCGAGTCATGAATTACACCCAAGGTCTCCAGTTTTGGCGTAGAGACGACAGTTATTTGTGAAGGTCTATAACAATTATCAAGGAGAAACCTTTGAAGTGTAGGGGCATCTTTGATGATGAGCTGTTGTCCTTCAAAACAAATTCCAATGCTTTTAAGGTGAGGCAACTTTATTTGGAGACAACTGATACGGATTTCTATTCCCAAAACAATCAGCAAGTGCTTCAGGGCAGGGCAGCTGGAGTTGATGATGTTGTGCAGTGAGGCCTCCGACAGATAAACCACCACAAGTGAAAGTTTTTTTAGAAGTGGGAGTCGAAGCATTTGTACCAGATCGTCTAGTAGATGGCACCGGGCGAAGGTGGCAGTGTGGAGAGAGGAGGAAAACTGCAAGATGGACAATGGTGGTGTGGGCACGAATTCTTGGCGTGTTCATGGTATGAAACTTTTGTGGTAATGGTACAACTCAAACTTCTAGAGTTTTCCGAATTTAGGGGATGTCAGCCAAGCGTTCATCATGCCGGGTATGGACAGCAGGTAGCGTGTCGGGATGCAGAGGCATTGAACCGGGCCCTGCTGGTGAGAAGAGATGATGGCTCTGAGGAGCTCAAATTCAGGAAGGATAGATATCTAACGATAGTCGAGATTGAGGGGCGCCGTGCGCCAAAGAGGGCGCCACCGAGTTGAGAGGACTTGTGTGCGGCAGCAATGTCACATCCCTAGCTTCTGGTAATGCTCTAGGCTAGCTTCATGTGTGCATCATGTTTAAATTCTGAAATTTGAACTGAGGAATTTTGGAAGCCTCAAAAACTTAAATAAAAGAGGGGCAAAGAACCCTGGAAAATGCATTCAATGTTTTCAAAATGGCCTTAAATAATGTTGGTTATATTGTGGCAAGGGTTTTACACCAAACCAAAAATAATGAACATTTTTGAGGAATATTTTGAGCATTGAATTTAAATCATATTCTATTTGAATTTGGAATTATATGCATAATATATAATGAATATATTTCCAAATACCTCTGAAATATTTTATGAGCTTTGGAAAAGTCCATCTAGCAAAATAAAAATATCCAGGGGAGTTTTGGCACTGTTTTCAAATTTGTTTGAATTTGAATTCAGTGGCAATTAAATAAATAAAACAAAACAGAACAGAAATAATAAAAAGAGCAAAGCCTACCTGACCTTACCTGGTAGCCCAGCCGGCCCAGCTCCTGTGCTGGTCCAGCACTGTGCGGCCCAGCCCACCGCAGTCGCCACCGTCTTCAACCTCCTGCCAGTAGGCAGGAGGGCGTGTGCCCGACGCGCGCGCGCACGCTCCGGCCACCTCCTGCTTACCTGCTCGCCGCTGGAGGCACCCGAGGGAGCCACGCAGCCCCCGACCCCCTCTCCCTTCTCCCTCTCTCCCGCGTCCTCATCCTCTCCCCGGAAACACTCTTCCCCCCCCCTCCTCTGTTATCCTCACCGAGCGGAGCCCCTCGCCGCCGCTCGCCATAACCACGGCCACCGGGCCTCCCTCGCTCCCCCGACTAGCCCAGAGGCTCCGCCTCGACCCCCTCCTTCCTCCCCACCGACCCACGGCCCTCCGGAAGCCCCGCAACGCCGCCACCATCACCATTCCGTCGCCGGCCACCGAAGCTCGCCGCCGTTCGATTCGCCGCCGACAGGACGTCCCCGAGCCCACCTAGCGTCTCGTCCGACTCCCCGTGAGCTTCTCTTCTCTTTTCCCCACTCCCCGCACCTGATTTCGTCCCCTAGCTCCTTCCACCATGGCCGAAGCTCGCCGCCGCCGTGCCTCGTCGCCGTTGTGGCCAGAGCCACTGGAGCTCTCACCTGAGTGCACCATCGTGCTCAGCATGATCACATGAACCCGTAGACACCCACAACGCCCCCTCCCGTGCTCTGTAATGCCACCCCGAGTTTGCCCGAGCTCCGGCAGCCGCAAAAGAGCTCGCCGCCGGCAGCTCCGGCCACCCCAGCCTCCGCCACCGCCACCGTTGGATGCGCCACTCCACCCTCTCCCCGTAGCTGCTCCCTGCGCGCCAAAAGAGCCCCTGTAGTTGGTTTCCGACGCGCACCACCGCGTCTGGCCTCGCCGGCGTCAAGCCGCCGGTGGGTCTGACCCACGTTGACCACGGCGGGACACCCCCCCTCTCTGGGTCGATGACAGGTGGGGCCAGCCCCCCCTGTTAATTAGTTTAGTTATTTTATTTTAACTACCCCCCCTCTGCTGACACTGACAGGTGGGCCCCCGCCATCAGGTGATTAGCTTAAGCTAATCACCACCTAATCTAACCCCAGAGCCACTGACATGTGGGCCCTAGTGCCCTAATCTTTAATTAAATCAAACTAACCCCCCCTGTCTAACCTGTGTCACTGACGTGTGGCCCCCACACGTCAGGTTTGACCCTGACCGACCCCTGTTGACTTGCTGACGTCATGCCAACGTCATGCTGACGCAATATTCATTTTCTGGAATTTAGTTTATTTTATTATATTCAGAAAATTCCAGAAAATGCCCAAAACTTCTAAAAATCATAGAAATTCAACCGTAACTCCAAATTAAATAATTTATATATGAAAAATTATCAGAAAAATTCAAGGAGTCCATCTGTACCATTTTCATGCATGTTAGAACAACTTATAGCTGCTGTTTAGCACAAATCAAATAAAGGGCATTTAAATAATCACATATGGAGTTTGAATTTGAATCTTGTATTCAAACCAACTTCATTTAATCTGTTGTTAGTTGCATTAGCTCGAAAGACATTCATATTACCATGTCATGAGCATGCATCATATTGTGCATTGCATTGATTGTGTTCCTTTCTGTGTTGCCGGTATTTGTCCCCTCTCGATAGGCGTGATACCGATGATGTGATCGTTGACACTGATGAAGACTCAATGTTATCTTCAGAAGTGCCAGGCAAGCAAAACCCCCTTGTTCATTCCGATACAATCCCACTCTCTCGCTCCTGCTCTCTTTTACTGCATTAGGACAACAACGACATATTTGATACTTGCTGCGGTAGCTGAACCCTTTATCCTTTGCATGACCTGTCATTGCCACAGTAAATAGATGAAACCCACTAGCATGAGTAGGAGTTGTTTGAGCCCTGATGTGCCTACTCATTCATGCTTGTTTGTCATGCCTGCTACTGCTTAGAGTTGAGTCAGGTCTGATTCATCGGGGATGAATCAGAGGCGCGTGAACATGTCCTTCTATGGGTGAACTAAGTGTGTGAACACGATTTGGTAAAGGTAGCGGTGAGAGGCCATGTAGGAGTACATGGTGGGTTGTCTCATTGCAGCCGTCCTCAGGAACTGAGTTCTGTGTTTGTGATCCATGATCAGTTACTACCACACATTGGGCTCCGGGCGCTCCAATCTCTCTCGACTTATTAATGAACATGATCTCTGTCCAGGAGTTGCAACTAGTTTCTGGTGTTTGTAGGTAGTGTTAGTAGTCTACCAAGTGGCACCCGGTACAGGTGGGCTTGGGACAGACTAGGCACAGTGGCCCGGTGTACCAAGTGGCACCCGGTTGGTGGGCTTGGGAACCCTGCACACATCGTTTGGGGCCGTGAGTGACACCCCGGCCGGATCTCCTTGCGGATGGAACCCGAATAGGCGATAAACCTGGACTAGAGACTTGTTCGGTTAGTCAGGTCGTGGCCGACTCCCTCGCCCGGCTTCCGCTTGAAGGTTGCCGAGGTACATGAAGTGTACAGGGCGGTAAGTGGCGAGAGCGTGTGTGAAGAAGTACACCCCTGCAGGGTTAACATCATCTATTCGAATAGCCGGATTCCTCGGATATGGAAACTTGGACCCCATTGCATAGTTCATAGACAAGTGAAAGTGGATACTTTAAAATACGCAAGATAAGCGTGAGTGCTATGGATGGCGTTCTCGTAGGGAGACGGGAGCGGATCCATAGTGGTGTATTGATATGGTGAATATGTGGACTCGTGTGCGCCACCTCAAAGAGTTACTTGCAGTCGTAGTTCAGGATAGCCACCGAGTCAAAGCTGGCTTGCTGCAGTCAAACTCCACCATCCCCTTTGTTGATAATGATGCATGTGTAGATAGATCTGATGTAAGTCGTGCTGGGTACATTTGTACTCACGTTTGCCTATTTTATGTTTTGCAGAGAGACTTCAGTCTCACTAGTAGTTCCGCTTGGACTTCGACGTTTAGCTTGATACCTCAGCTACGATCTTGTGCCCTCGGCAGGATCTGATAGATAGTCAGGCTTTTCAGCCTTTTTCATTTATAGACGTCTGTACTCAGACATGATAGCTTCCGCTTGTGCTTTGACTTGTATGCTCTGAGTGTTGGGTCATGAGACCCATGTTTGTAATATCTCGCTCCTCGGAGCCTAATGAATAAAGTACTTGTGTCGTAGAGTCATGTTGTGATGCCATGTTGTTTTTGCACATATCGAGCATATTGTGTGTATGTTATTGAAATGCTTGGTATGTGTGGGATCTGACAACCTAGTTATTTATCCTTGGTAGCCTCTCTTACCGGGAAATGTCTCCTAGTGTTTCCACCGAGCCATGGTAGCTTGCTACTGCTCCGGAACACTTAGGCTGGCCGGCATGTGTCCTTCGTTCCTGTGTCTGTCCCTTCGGGGAAATGTCACGCGATGAATACCGGAGTCCTGCTAGCCCAGTGCTACAGCCTGGATTCACTCGCTGATGACCGACACGTTCGATGCTGGGTCATGGATGCCTGTCCCTGTAAGTCTGTGCCACTTTGGGTTTACGACTAGCCATGTCAGCCCGGGCTCCTTATCATATGGATGCTAGCGACACTATCATATACGTGTGCCAAAAGGCGCAAACGGTCCCGGGCAAAGGTAAGGCGACACCCGTGGGAATACCGTGCGTGAGGCCGCAAAGTGATATGAGGTGTTACATGCTAGATCGATGTGGCATTGAGTCGGGGTCCTGACAGCGTTGGTATCAGAGCTTGACTGCCTGTAGGATTACCAAGCCAAACTGGTCGAAGTTGAGTCTAGAAATTCTTTAGTTATATAAGGGAATTGATTGTGGGATGGAACGTAAGGCTCTTTTTACTCCTTATACCTTATGGCCTTCTGATCTGAGTCATCATCTTCTCTTCTACGGGGATTAAGAACTAGGCTATCTCTTCTTTCTATTAGGATCACGTGTTACTAATCAGTGGATTTATAAGATTATTGGATTTAAGTCTCAGTTCAGTTCCTACTATTTCCGTATGTTAATTGTTGATCTCGAAACCTTGATATTGTGCTTCTGAGTGGCTATGCCACCATTTTTGTGAATGTCTCAAATCTTTTCTGAGCATTTACAGCCGTTATGCTGTCCGAGTTATTCCAGGTTTCTAAACAGTCTGATGCACTTGCAAAATCCTTTCCCTTTGGTTTCGATGCTCCTTTATGCCAGCTCAATCACACTAATTGTTGAGTTGAGGTATTCTATTGCCTTGACATTATGTTGGAGTTACTATTATGGCCCTAGGTGTTTAGGGAGTCACCTAGTAATCTAGCAATGTTTTGTGATCCCAGTGTGATGATTCTGGTTTTTATTCTCGAAAGCATCCCGTGATGTTATTAGTTAGTAGGCATTCTGTTCCTGGGTTTTTGAACCCGAGATCCACCCTACTTACTTCATGTTGATAGTGTTTGCTAAGTTCCTTTAGGATATTAGTAACCTTTGCGATAGTCCTCGATGTTCGTGGTATTCCTTTCTTCCAAATACTATGAACCGCTTATGGCAGATGTTCCTCGCTGATCGAAAGATCACAATCAGAGTGCTCTCGATGGGTTCTCGATTCTACATTGTGACTCTGCCAGTTCTACTTTTCTGCATGGGTTATCCGGAAGAAACATGTGGAATTCGTTCGACATGCTAAACCATGCATCCACAACTCAGAAAATCATATGTTCCTTTGAGTTGTCTCTCTTTAGTTGCATTCTGACCCTCGTCTATCAATTGATAGTCAAGAGTATGCGTGCGTTCGTTTATCGATGCCTATTACTCTTGTGGTCCGTCAAGCCATTCTATCGCAGAATGACTAGGAGAAACAAACTCCAGTACCTCTTCCATATCCAGGATTGGGTCAAAGAAGTTGTGCTCCGCAGATCAAATTGCTAATCCAGCTTTTGTTATGTTCTACCTTGGAGTATTACCATCTTTAAATCAGGATTGTTATAGGAATTGCACACCATCCTATGAACTCCTGGTACAGTGATACTTCTTGTCGTCATTAATCATTCCTCGGTCTTCGTGTTGATGCAACCGGAATACCGACAAATGAATTGTGATGTGTGAAATCAATACGCCTAGCAACCTCGTTGCTGGGTAGTTAAAAGACAATAATTTCAATCTTAGCATGTTGGTTTTTGAATCATCCCTCTAAGACTGATCGTGCTACCTAGTCCTTATTTCGGTGCACCCTTCGATTGATGAGTTAGGATCTTGTCAAGTCCTCACTCATTTTGATCATGTCATCTTGCCCTCAAAAGCGAGATTGTTCTCGAGCTTAGTAACATATCGGTGGATCGTGATTTTCCGAATATCTTCTCGAAAGTATCACCAGGTTGTCACCTGACTGTTATGTTGAGCTCGTGATCAAGTTGGTTTCTTGTGAACCACCCTCTCTCCAAGAATCTGTGTGGGATACCCCTGAGCTAGTTGGTCAAGCTAAACAACAACTTGAAGAGTTGGAAGATAAAAGCTTGCCTGACTTAGTTCATGTTAAGGGATATCTTTTTGTGTGTGTGTGTGTGTGTGTGTGTTGAAGAAAGATGGTATCTTCATCAATTGGTCCTTGTGAACAATTGTTGAATCTATTATCTTACCCAAACCTTTGATTCACCTGCATTTGATGTAAGTTGCCGTCGTGAATTCGAGAAAGTTTGTTTTTGCTCCTTTGGAATCATCCCAAGTCGGTCATGCACGTGCGAAGAATTCTGTGGTCTGTTAGACTGATCATCTTCATTCCATATGTATTCCCTAGCACACCAAGCCACTGATTGAATTGTTCAAGGAAAAGGAGTTGCTGTGCAAATACTAGTTCATGCACAAGATTCCTATATCCTCAATGATGGTTCCCTACCAGAACTCGGTAGTGTTCTATTGTAAGACTACCATGTGATCATGTTTGTCTGAGACAGCATGTTCACACATGTGTAGCAGAACCAGCTCATGTTTTGGAGCTTGCTATCATAGTTCATTCCCCGAGAATCTCGCAACGTCATCTCGTCGATTTGTGTTGCAAACTTTCATTTTCTTCCTAGACTCGATGAGTCTGGAATATCCTGACACCAACCAGATCTGAATCTCAGGCAGATATGATGTTTGGAACATTTCCCAAGAACTATAATATTGGTCCCTCGATAACCGGTAAAGTGGATGTCGTGGCCAACACACCCAGCCAGAAGACCTATTATTGTAGTATCTTGTTTGAGGAAGTTGGCCACCTCCCCATAAGGATTTCGTAGGATCTACCTCCATAAACTGTTCCTTATGGATTCTATTGCTCCCGAAGTCCGACCTTTTACTTGATGTTCTAGTTATCAAACCATATCTATGAATGGGATACACTAGCACATCAAGGAGAACATTAGAAGCGGAGTGCTAAATGTCTCTCGGTCGATCATCCAGATTTTATTTCCTTGGCCCTGCCAAGGGTGAAATCTGAGAAGGCGTTATCCTCCTTTGCATCTGCATCCTCCATCACCATTCATCATGGTAGCAAGTTGTGTTACCAGGATCCTTGACACGGATGTTGGTAAAACCTTGATGAATATGGAAATGCTCAAGTTCTTGAGAGCACGCACAAAGCGCTACGTGTTACCATCGGCTCTAACTAGGATTCCTCTCAGTTTCCTCGGTTATGCTATGATCTATTCAAACAGTGAATTCACTCTCTATTGTTGGGTTCTTCCCCAGTTACCAGAATCATTCCTAGCATTTGCATTTTGTTCCTAGCTTGCACCGCCAATGTGCCATTCTACCATGGGTCTCTTCCATTTCCGGTGATAAACAAATTCATCCATTACGTTGTCTTCAACAAGGTAATCCACATCATCCAAGTTCGAGTATGCCATTTTACCGAACCCCTCTAAAATGATCGCTTGTGATTGCCTTAGGCTGGTATAAAGAGTTTCAATGATCTTTGAATCAAAAGTAATTCTTTTTGCCACTTAAGGTAATAATCTATGAATCACCCTCCTCCAGGATGTTTCTTCGTGGTATCATGGCAACTCAACTCCTCGCTACGTTGACAATCGTTTACCACCTTCTTAGGCGTGAAATTGTTGTCTACCTAGTGAACACTCGTCATCTGTTTCACTCCATCCCTCTAGAGGTGTGCTTCGTCTCTCAGCTCGAGAGATGTTGCTATGTCACATTCCGGGAGTTAATCCTGAGTTGTTCGATCTTCGAGAAGATCGACCCCTATAGAGTTTTGTTTTTCTCTTCTTGTCATGATTAGCTGAAGTTCTCAGGGCAAGACGACAAGACAAAGATGGTGATCGAATCAACGTTCATTTGAAGTGCAACCTGGATCGTGAAGATTATAGTAGTTTGCGTTTTCCCTTCATCTTACCCTACGCTTGAATCTCGAGACGAGATTCTTGTTTAGTGGGGGTGAGTTGTCACATCCCTAGCTTCTGGTAATGCTCTAGGCTAGCTTCATGTGTGCATCATGTTTAAATTCTGAAATTTGAACTGAGGAATTTTGGAAGCCTCAAAAACTTAAATAAAAGAGGGGCAAAGAACCCTGGAAAATGCATTCAATGTTTTCAAAATGGCCTTAAATAATGTTGGTTATATTTTGGCAAGGGTTTTACACCAAACCAAAAATAATGAACATTTTTGAGGAATATTTTGAGCATTGAATTTAAATCATATTCTATTTGAATTTGGAATTATATTCATAATATATAATGAATATATTTCCAAATACCTCTGAAATATTTTATGAGCTTTGGAAAAGTCCATCTAGCAAAATAAAAATATCCAGGGGAGTTTTGGCACTGTTTTCAAATTTGTTTGAATTTGAATTCAGTGGCAATTAAATAAAACAAAACAAAACAGAACAGAAATAATAAAAAGAGCAAAGCCTACCTGACCTTACCTGGTAGCCCAGCCGGCCCAGCTCCTGTGCTGGTCCAGCACTGTGCGGCCCAGCCCACCGCAGTCGCCACCGTCTTCAACCTCCTGCCAGTAGGCAGGAGGGCATGTGCCCGACGCGCGCGCGCACGCTCCGGCCACCTCCTGCTTACCTGCTCGCCGCTGGAGGCACCCGAGGGAGCCACGCAGCCCCCGACCCCCTCTCCCTTCTCCCTCTCTCCCGCATCCTCATCCTCTCCCCGGAACACTCTTCCCCCCCTCCTCTGTTATCCTCACCGAGCGGAGCCCCTCGCCGCCGCTCATCATAACCACGGCCACCGGGCCTCCCTCGCTCCCCCGACTAGCCCAGAGGCTCTGCCTCGACCCCCTCCTTCCTCCCCACCGACCCACGGCCCTCCGGAAGCCCCGCAACGCCGCCACCATCGCCGTTCCGTCGCCGGCCACCGAAGCTCGCCGCCGTTCGATTCGCCGCCGACAGGACGTCCCCGAGCCCACCTAGCGTCTCGTCCGACTCCCCGTGAGCTTCTCTTCTCTTTTCCCCACTCCCCGCACCTGATTTCGTCCCCTAGCTCCTTCTACCACCACGGCCGAAGCTCGCCGCCGCCGTGCCTCGTCGCCGTCGTGGCCAGAGCCACTGGAGCTCTCACCTGAGTGCACCATCGTGCTCAGCACGATCACATGAACCCGTAGACACCCACAACGCCCCCTCCCGTGCTCTGTAACGCCACCCCGAGTTTGCCTGAGCTCCGGCAGCCGCAAAAGAGCTCGCCGCCGGCAGCTCCGGCCACCCCAGCCTCCGCCACCGCCACCGTTGGATGCGCCACTCCACCCTCTCCCCGTAGCTGCTCCCTGCGCGCCAAAAGAGCCCCTGTAGTTGGTTTCCGACGCGCACCACCGCGTCTGGCCTCGCCGGCGTCAAGCCGCCGGTGGGTCTGACCCACGTTGACCACGGCGGGACACCCCCCCCTCTCTGGGTCGATGACAGGTGGGGCCAGCCCCCCCTGTTAATTAGTTTAGTTATTTTATTTTAACTACCCCCCCTCTGCTGACACTGACAGGTGGGCCCCCGCCATCAGGTGATTAGCTTAAGCTAATCACCACCAAATCTAACCCCAGAGCCACTGACATGTGGGCCCTAGTGCCCTAATCTTTAATTAAATCAAACTAACCCCCCTGTCTAACCTGTGTCACTGACGTGTGGCCCCCACACGTCAGGTTTGACCCTGACCGACCCCTGTTGACTTGCTGACGTCATGCCAACGTCATGCTGACGCAATATTCATTTTCTAGAATTTAGTTTATTTTATTATATTCAGAAAATTCCAGAAAATGCCCGAAACTTCTAAAAATCATAGAAATTCAACCGTAACTCCAAATTAAATAATTTATATATGAAAAATTATCAGAAAAATTCAAGGAGTCCATCTGTACCATTTTCATGCATGTTAGAACAACTTATAGCTGCTGTTTAGCACAAATCAAATAAAGGGCATTTAAATAATCACATATGGAGTTTGAATTTGAATCTTGTATTCAAACCAACTTCATTTAATCTGTTGCTAGTTGCATTAGCTCGAAACACATTCATATTGCCATGTCATGAGCATGCATCATATTGTGCATTGCATTGATTGTGTTCCTTTCTGTGTTGCCGGTATTTGTCCCCTCTCGATAGGCGTGATACCGATGATGTGATCGTTGACACTGATGAAGACTCAATGTTATCTTTAGAAGTGCCAGGCAAGCAAAACCCCCTTGTTCATTCCGATACAATCCCACTCTCTCGCTCCTGCTCTCTTTTACTGCATTAGGACAACAACGACATATTTGATACTTGCTGCGGTAGCTGAACCCTTTATCCTTTGCATGACCTGTCATTGCCATAGTAAATAGATGAAACCCACTAGCATGAGTAGGAGTTGTTTGAGCCCTGATGTGCCTACTCATTCATGCTTGTTTGTCATGCCTGCTACTGCTTAGAGTTGAGTCAGGTCTGATTCATCGGGGATGAATCAGAGGCGCGTGAACATGTCCTTCTATGGGTGAACTAAGTGTGTGAACACGATTTGGTAAAGGTAGCGGTGAGAGGCCATGTAGGAGTACATGGTGGGTTGTCTCATTGCAGCCGTCCTCAGGAACTGAGTTCTGTGTTTGTGATCCATGATCAGTTACTACCACACATTGGGCTCCGGGCGCTCCAATCTCTCTCGACTTATTAATGAACATGATCTCTGTCCAGGAGTTGCAACTAGTTTCTGGTGTTTGTAGGTAGTGTTAGTAGTCTACCAAGTGGCACCCGGTACAGGTGGTCTAGGGACAGACTAGGCATAGTGGCCCGGTGTACCAAGTGGCACCCGGTTGGTGGGCTTGGGAACCCTGCACACATCGTTTGGGGCCGTGAGTGACACCCCGGCCGGATCTCCTTGCGGATGGAACCCGAATAGGCGATAAACCTGGACTAGAGACTTGTTCGGTTAGTCAGGTCGTGGCCGACTCCCTCGCCCGGCTTCCGCTTGAAGGTTGCCGAGGTACATGAAGTGTACAGGGCGGTAAGTGGCGAGAGCGTGTGTGAAGAAGTACACCCCTGCAGGGTTAACATCATCTATTCGAATAGCCGGATTCCTCGGATATGGAAACTTGGACCCCATTGCATAGTTCATAGACAAGTGAAAGTGGATACTTTAAAATACGCAAGATAAGCGTGAGTGCTATGGATGGCGTTCTCGTAGGGAGACGGGAGCGGATCCATAGTGGTGTATTGATATGGTGAATATGTGGACTCGTGTGCGCCACCTCAAAGAGTTACTTGCAGTCGTAGTTCAGGATAGCCACCGAGTCAAAGCTGGCTTGCTGCAGTCAAACTCCACCATCCCCTTTGTTGATAATGATGCATGTGTAGATAGATCTGATGTAAGTC
>NC_057795.1:269117578-269120427 GCF_018294505.1 Triticum aestivum | reverse complement strand
CTTAGTGGGGAGAAGTGAGATGATCTCCTCAAGGATGATGGCGGAGATCGCTGATGTGGTCCATTGGAGATTCAACCAGTTCCTCAGATCCGGGTGGGGGGGGGGCTCACCGCTTCTCCCCGCGCTACTGGGTGCGGGATCTACAACCGGTGTCACCACTGGTGGGAGCCTCATCTTCTCGGTGCTGGGGCCAGCCGACTCCATTTTCCTTGTGGGTGTCGCGCCGAGCTCACGGGTTTGTGCAGAGTAGCCAGAGATGAGCCTAGTGGCAGTGCGAGTGGGGAAGAAGGAGGGCTAGGGATTTCTGTAGGAGTGGAAGAAGAGGAGCAGGTGTTTTCTGTACGAGTGACGAAGAAGGTGAGCGGGGGTTTTCTGGACGAGTGAGGAAGATTAGGGAGCGAGGGGAATTGGGGGGAGATGGAAGCGGGAGAGCGAGCTGTTTGTGTTTATAAGGCCCGCTGCACTAACTACTCTCTTTTTCCCAAGAACCGATCTCTTCTTTTGCGTTGCTGGATTGGAACTGGCGCATGGACTTGGCTGACTGGCCATGCATGCAGGATGCATGTGCCCGTTTTTTGGGGAAGCCCATTTTTTGGGGAAGCCCATTTCTTACTACTTACATCCCTCCTCGTCTTGAAAGATTTGCAGCCCAGCAGGGCTGAGAAAAGCAAGTAGGCCTCGGTTTTGGTATTCTCCAAAAAAAAGAACTAGGCTAGCCATTTTTAAAAAGAAAAAATATATCAACTGGGCTCGTCATGCGCTTAATAAAAGCGTAAGTGTGGGCTAGACGGGCCACAGCCCCCGCATAGCGCGCATTTGAGCTCCGTCTCTTAAACTAAAAAACAACTAGGCAAACTGCTGGGTCCCTAGTGTTATCCGCTCGTTGTGTAATTTTCTCGTTTATTGACTACATTGACAATGGCGTGGGACCTAGTTGTTAAACAATTAAGAGGAAGTATTTTTTTGGCTTGTAATAACGAGGCACCTGCTTGTGAAATGCAATGACCGTAGTGGGTCCCTACTGTCAGCCTCTCCACGTGCAGTCATCTCCTGATTCCTCTTGGTTGTTGACCATGTTGACAACACCAAACGGCGGTGAGCACAGCGAGCCAACCAAGGCGGAGAACAATGGCAAGGCCTCGGACGGGAACAAACAGCAGCCATGGAAGATGCGGTAGTGTAGTGGCAGGTGGAGGGGAGTACGAGGGCAACAACATGCCAGTCAAGCATACAAATGGTACAAAAAGCCCAAGGATTGATTGTTCATCAAATTTTTAGACAAAACCCAGATTGAACATGACAGTAACATCTAACCCAACCACTCTTTTTTGTAGTCACAAACAAATGGAATGGTCTGATCCATAAAATCAACATCCTGTGCAAAAAAATTTATTTTAGGATGTCTACAACTTGTTGTAAATAGAAGCCGAGCATGTTTAGAAGCCCATTTGTCCACCTGAAACTTCTTTTTTTGCTGTTCAACATGTTCGTCCGTGAGAAATCTCTTGCTGTAAAAATTAAGCCTTATGGACAATAGTAACCTCGCATTCAACAGGAAGAATGTTACAAAGCTTCTGTTTGCCTGGTTGGATGCATATCGTCCCATCGTTATTGTCCTCAAACGAATGTCATGAGAACTGAGAAAATCCTTGTGCTTATTACGCCAACGATTGGTTATATGTTTTTCTCCATGTGGTTCTGCCTAAGTAGACATGAAGATTGAAAACAGTTAAGGTCTGAAAAAAGAGTATGTCGAAAGAACGATAGCTGAACAGTTAATTCTAGTACAATATATACGGGCTTTCAATGTGCATGAAATCATCACCTCTATGTATAAATTCTCCAAAGATCGAAAGCATCACAGCAAGCCAATAATTATGTCCAGATCAAAACTATACATTCTGATATATATGATCTTGACAGAATCCAGCAGCATTGATAGGCTATCAATGGACGAACTCTTCATTGAGCATATAACATAATATTAGTACCCAAAGTGTACTCCAAGATGATATAAAACTTATGCGCACAAATGAAAAATGCAGCATATGATTACAAATGTGTAGATGATAATATACGGTACCTGAAAAGGTGAGGAGCCAAACACCAACTCCTTGTGATTATTAAATGGGTCACGAATTACACCCAAGGTCTCCAGTTTGGGCGCAAAGACGACAGTTATTTCTGAAGGTGTATAACAATTATGAAGGAGCAACCTTTAAGTGAAGGGGCATCTTCGATGATGAGCTGTTGTCCTTCAAAACAAATTCCAATGCTTTTAAGGTGCGGCGACTATATTTGGAGACAACTGATACTGATTTCTATTCCCAAAACAATCAGCAAGCGCTCCAGGGCAGGGCAACTGGAGTGGATGATGCTGTGCAGTGAGGCCTCCGACAGATAAACCACCACAAGCGAAAGTTTTTTTAGCGGTGGGAGTCGAAGCATTTGTACCAGATCGTCTGGTAGATGGCACCGGGCGAAGGTGGCGGTGTGGAGAGAGGAGGAAAACCGCGAGATGGACAACGGTGGTGTGGGCACGAATTCTTGGTATGTTCGTGGTATCAAACTTTCGTGGTAATGGTAGAACTCAAACTGCTGGAGTTTTCCGAATTCAGGGAATGTCAGCCAAGCGTCCACCTTGCCGAGTATGGACAGCAGGTAGCTTGTCGGGATGCAGAGGCATTGAACAGGGCCCTGCTGGTGAGAAGAGACGATGGCTCTGATGAGATCAAATTCAGGAAGGACAGATATCTGACGATAGTCGAGATTGAGGGGCGCGGTGCGCCATAGAGGGCACCACCGAGTTGAGAGGACTTGTGTGCGGCAACAATCCTTGGTGGGGAGAA
>NC_057795.1:269104097-269117318 GCF_018294505.1 Triticum aestivum | reverse complement strand
CCGACTCCATTTTCCTTGTGGGCGTCGCGCCGAGCTCACGGGTTTGAGCAAGAGTAGCCAGAGACGAGCTTAGTGGTAGTGCGAGTGGGGAAGAAGGAGGGCTGGGGATTTTTGTAGGAGTGGAAGAAGGGGAGCATGCGTTTTCTGTACGAGTGAGGAAGAAGGTGAGCGGGGTTTTCTGGACGAGTGAGGAAGATTGGGGAGCGGGGGGAATTGGGTGGGGAGACGGAAAGCGGGAGAGCGAGCTGTTCGTGTTTATAAGGCCCGCTGCACTAACTACTCGCTTTTTCCCAAGAACCGCTCTCTTCTTTTGCGTTGCTGCATGACTGGCCATGCATGCAGGATGCATGTGCCCGCCGGCCACTGCATGCGCCTGGTTTGTTACTAGGCCTATTTAATAGGGTGGTTATGAGTAAATTAAGGAGATTTATTTTCTCTGTGTGCATCCACCAAAGTAGAGGATGCGGTACTGGATGCGGACACTCACATTAAACTAACATTCAGAAGAACAAAAGTTCAGCATGTCTATGCATCTCAATGACTCACCATACTATAACCAATATACAAAACTGTGAGAAGGTGTGGAAATAAAGAAAATCGGTCGATGCTTCTCTGAGCAAAGGGCCTCCCTGCGCACACATTTATTTCCTGGGCATGCTTGTTTCTTCTCAATGTTGCGAGCACTTTGAGCATGTTGGAAACTCCACAGCTAGCTAGCTGCGTCATCTTGCAATTGATGCCGACACATCTGCAGCAAACACATGAGGCAATAGAGATGACTCAACATGGGTCCATATTGTGCAGTTCCGCTGATATCATATTAATTGTCCTGAATCTGAAAAGATAGGAAAACAGTAGCTATACTTAAACGGTGTTGCAAAACAGTAGCACATATCAATAGCTCGGCATGAAAAAACATGATCATCTGGACGAAGGGGATACTGACTTGCCTGAGGAAGATTACATATAATTTCATAAGTCCTTGGTTGATTTCCACCTTCGACTGCACTGCTTGTTTGCTCCTCCACACGTGACAGGATCGTTCCGCACTGCATTCAGCAAGTCAACGTACGAATAAGCTAATTTCATCTTGCGGTGGTCATTGTACCTAGTTATGAATGTAGGAATACCTGGAGCACCATGAGGTTAGCTGACAGCAGGTAGATGCAGATCCATATAAATTTTGTGCGGTGCTACCAAAATTGAGGTTTGTATCCCTTCCCGTTATGAGAATTCTTCTTGAAGTTGGTAGAATGTGACGGCTTGTTCTTTGCATCAAACTTGCCTTTCCCCTGAGATTTGTTCTTGTTGTTTTGGGGCTGGTTGGGCTGGAAGTTCTTCTCGTGTACCATGTGGGCACTAGAAGCTCCCTCGGTGACCCGAGCACGTGTGTCTTTTGCTCTTGCCTTCTCCTCAAAATCAAGAGTGTTAATGAGATCCATAACAGAAAACTCATGTCTCTTGTTTTTCAGAGAAGTAGCAAAATCGTTCCACGAAGGTGGAAGCTTGGCAATGATGGTCCCAGCAACAAATTTTCCGGCAACACACACCTAAAGTACTGAAGTTCCTTAGAGAGTGACTGTATCTCATGAGTCTGCTGAACAACAGAGTGCTCATCAGTCATCTTGTAGTCACAGAATTGCTCCATTACGTACAACTCGTTGCCTGCGCCCGAGGGCCCAAATGTGGCCTCGAGCGTAGCCCACATGTCTTTGCTGCTGTCAAACAACATATACGAATCCACAATGGAATCGTCAAGAACACTCAGCACGGCGGCTTTGAAGAGGGTATCCATGTTCTGCAAAGCTTCCTGCTGTGTAGGATTAAGATCGCCCTCAGGCTTACCGTTAGTGGCATCATAGCAGTACATGATCTGAAACCAATATACTGCTCTTGTGCGCCACCTTTTATATTGCACCCCCTTAAAAGTAGGCGGCTTCAAAAGCGCAGCAAAACCACTCGGAGTAAATTGCCTGTGATCAGGTTTTTGGATTGGATTGTTGAATATATGAGCAATTTAGTATGAGATTTAATCCGAATCAGCAGTAAATAGATCATGACGACAATTGCAAACATCAAAGTAATGATGCGGACTAAACCAGGAGGACTGAATCACATACTATACAGCGGGAGCAGAACCGATGTGGTTGATGTTGTCACTCATGTCGTTGATGAAGAGGTTACCAAGGTCAGGGAAGAAGGCTGTCGTTGAGGAAGTCGTCGCTGGCAGCAGTCACAGGAGTGTGCTCCCCAAAAACCTGATCACCCCTCTCCCATACAGGATCATGAAAGGCGGGGCTCGGAGGACTGCTGTCCCTTCTCGCGGTGCACGCCAGAAGGAGGGCTGGAGAAGAATTGCGTGGCGGCGCTAAGATCTGGAATGGTGCAAAATCATATGATACAGTGGCGGCTAGGGTAGAGCATGTCAGGTCGGAGTATAATAGTTGGCCTTTGGCCCCCAAACCCCACGTCCAAGTCAATAATAGCTCAAAAAAGTCAATAATAGCTCCACCAAGGTTTGTCTCAAAAAAAGAGTAATTAAGGCGTCTGTTAGTCCCTTTAGTATAAATACAATATCATTAATAATGGCCCCACCTTTTGTCTCACAAAGTAGAGTATGTTGGAGTACAACTGGCTACACGTTTACAATCCGCTTCTCTTCTCTCTCCTCTTCTCTCTCCTTCAACTAAGCACAAATACTATATTTAAATCCTTATAGCCTGCTTATGTCATCTAATTATAGTACAATGTGTAGTCTGAAATGCCGGGCGTGCAGCAAGCGGTGCCCTCGGCCGACGCGCCGCTTCAACGGTGGAAGCAGTGAGAGGTCGCGTCGCCCTAACTTGCCATCAATGTGGAGCGGCGGGCTTAGCTGGCGCCGAGCGGGAAGCGTGCGCGGGAGGGGGGAGGGGCTTTTGTTGGGCCAAGAAGGTGAGAAGTCAACTTGGGATCGGTCCGGACGGGGAAATATCATGTGCTCCCATACTCTGCATATGACACTAGTCTATGTTACTACTCCCTCCTTTCCGGTTTATAGAGATGTTTAGAGTAACATAGTAATATGTTACAGTACAAGTTACTCCCCACTATGACCAGCCTTGGCCTCTCCTAGTGCTCCACCATGTATAGCTGCTAAGCCTGCCACGTAGGCATAAAATATGATGTGGCACCAATAAACTAAGCACCTATGCATCGAACACTTGAGTTACTAAGACATTTAATGCACTTAGCACCTCATCTAAAGAGCATTAATAGTATAGCCAGCTGCTGGCTATAAGCCTACAACCCATCTTATAGTCAACATGTACAAAGTGCCTAGGAGCATGTGCTAGAGCTGGCTCTTCACGAAGAGCCCGCTTACCTTCTCTCTCCTCTTCTCTTTCCTCCAACTAAGCAGAAATATACTACTGTTTATTCCTTATAGCCCACTGACTCAGCTCTATTGTACTTGCTCTAAGCACATCTAAGCCCTTGCTAGCACCCCCTTGACCGTGGACCTTGACGGTGTACGTCACTTTGTGTCTCATAATTTTCCTCGTCATCATCTGAGTCCTAGAAGATCTCACCCACATCATCAATAGCATGCAGCCGCCTTGATAGACAACATGCGCAGAAGGAGTAGAGGCGACTGGGGACGCACCACCACCACGTCATGGGCACTCCGTATGTGCTCGTGTGCATGCAGCGTGCGTGTTTTTCCATCGGTGCTAGCTCTAAGGCCGAGGCTGCGGTCGTCTTCCTCTCTGACTAGTAGTTGAGCAACGACGGCAAAGAGATGCTGCAAGAGATGCGTATGCGCCGTTGCGTGCGAGCTTCACCGTAGCACGACAAACCGGACGTCTCTGCGGATGGCGCACGCCTCCATGCAGCCGAGTGTGTGCGCATGCATGTGTTATTCACGTGCATTCTGCGGCCGAGCGTGTGTGCATGCACGTCTTGTGTACGTGCGTTGTGTGCTCCATGCTGTGCACGTATGTGCATGAGTTGGATCGGATGGAGTTAGTGCGTTGGCTTGTGTACATATTTTAGAGTGCAGATTCACTCATTTTGTTTCGTATGTAGTCCCTTATTGAAATATCTAAAAAGACTTATATTTGGGAACGGAGGGAGTATAAAACATCTTCAACTTAGCATCCTGATGTACCGTTTCTGGTGGTTAGCAAAAAGATCATGTTCTTTTAGTTGTTTATAGGTGGGCAGGCGGCAAAAAACAGGGGAAAACGCGCCAGGTTCCTTGCTCCTCCTTGGTCGTCGGGAATCTATGCTCTTCAACTCTTTTCTTTTATGTGAGCTTTGTTCATCCTTTTCCCAACACGCGAGACATCTAGCATCAAGGTGCACGTGTCATGCAAGAAAATGGAGATAATCAGATAAGCAGTGCGTAAGTGAGTCATGCGGGGGGGGGGGCGGTAGCGGGGGGAAACCCTTTTCCGTAAGTGAGTCATGCACTTCGATGACACCTACACAATATTTTTTCTCCTCAATGGCATGTGAATGGCACGTGAATAGTGCACGTACTCGACGACGGAGCACGGGATGGTAGCAATGACATGGTCAGCCCTTTTTTGGAGAGAGTACGTACTACTAGTAAATAACTTTGATGTGTCCCGTCAACTCGCAGAACGATGAGAAGCTTGATTACGCCTTCTCCCTCGCCAACGCGTGTGCGGTGGCTCGCAGCACGAGGAGAAACTTTTGCTTAGAAGCGGTGGACGTGCAGCAGTTCATTTGGTGTTAGATTGCCAGAAGCACCACTGTAGAACCATCGACTTCCAGAAGAGGCGAAGAGCCAAGCGCAAGGTCACCTACTAACCATCGACTTCCGGAAGAGGCTAGGCGTAGTGGGAGTAACATAAGTAGGGGTACCTCCTTTTTTTATTCTAGAAACAACCACATGCGAATATCAAGATGCAGAGGCCGGGGGTCATCCTCCTTTTCTAAAAAAATGTAGAACAAATTTCCTGCAATCCGTGCTCAGCCCTCCTCTATCTCTCTTCTCAGCCAGCCAGCGGACGCGCGGAGCCCATTGTCTGTTTTCTCACATGCGGCCCCACATGTCAGTGAAAACGCAAGAGGACCCACTGAACCTGCACATCTTTCACCTCAACGTGCTGGCGATGAAAAACAAATCCAATAAAGATCTTCGGTGGCCGCTTTTGAAGTTACTCAAGAGTAGTAAGATTCTATTTACAGTTTAACCCAAGATGCACATCTCGTAGCTTCAACTTATCAACTACTACCACTCTATTTTCTTTTATGACATGACCTGGATGCTGGATGTCCCACGTGTCGGCAAAAGGAGGAAGAACCCGACCAAATCTTTGGTTGTGCTCTCGGATTAGACTAGTTGTGCTAACTTCAAATTTTTATTGTGTACTCCCTCCGTTCCAAAATACTTGACTTCCATTTGTCCAAAAATGGATGTGCCTATATACTAAAACATGTCTAGATACATATATATTTTGACAAATAGAAGGCATGTATTGTGCAATGGAGGGAGTAGAATGGATGCAAGTTTCTGTATTGGGAAGAAGAGTACATCCATATATTGATAGAGCACAATTTAGTAGATGTTCTATCACTTTTAGCTAGCACAGAGGCTATAGATGAGATTAGTGCACTTGTTGATACTCCTACTTGGTATACGTGTTTCTGCTTAGACGCCGAGAAAAACGGACCGGAGGGAGTACTAGAATAGAGGCTAGACATGAGACTAGATGCGAGGAAGCAATGTCTACTTCTTTACACTCGAAGAAGAGAGAAGCACGCAAGATCGAGCCTCCGCAGATCAACAATGAATGCATCGAGAAGTCACTAATCCAACTCAGTAGAACGGAGGGAGTAGAATGGATGCAAGTTTTTGTATTGGGAAGAAGAGTAGTACATCCATATATTGATAGAGCGTTGGAGTTGGTCTTACAAGTGGGACCACGGTTGAGGAAACCGACTATCGGCAAACCCCCACCTCGCCCGCCGCGCGATGGCTAAGTTAGAGAAACGATGAGGTTGAAGAGATTGCTCTAGCACGGACTCCGAGAAATATGGTGTCAGATGGAAGTCGTGCTGGTGGCGTGTGCCGTACTCCTGGACGTGAATGCTTGTTCTGGCCCATGCCACCCTACTACTCCTACTACTTACTATATAGTACTAGTATCGAGGATTCGAGGTGCTGGTTACATAATACAATATGGCTACAGTAAAAACACCCGCACGACGCGCGAAGCATGTGAAGCTAGTACAAATAGTGTACTACTATTGTTGATTGGCCTCATCCGATAACCTATTGCAATGCACATACAATTATGTATTCGGAAAATATTTTGTTGCCTCGTCGCACCACTCACTCACAGAAGCAACTCGAAAGCCATTCATAAATTTAGTAAGTTTATCACAGGCATATCATTGTATTACATACAACAGGTCATCAACCCACATCGACAACGAGGATACATTATAAATACTAAAGTTTTCACCACACAACAAATAACAAGCAATGAAATGAACTTCAACTCAACCATTCCTCGGCGTTGGAAACGCTTGCTTTGAACCACAAGTGATTCTCTGGGACGGGGCATCTATTGTCGATCTCGAGACCAACGCAGGACTGATCATTCAGGCTGAAGCGGCCTACTATATTAGTACCAGGGTAGGGAACCACGCTAATGTCCGAGGTATAGACACAGTTGCTTCTCATAAATGGTGCTAGTAACGTTGTGTCAACAGCAGTTGGATCGCCTTTCACCATCATCGGATAGTTTTGTCCAAGGAAGAGCGAGTTTTCTCCAAGACTATCAATTCTGTACCAGGGAGAAGGTGTTGGCGCTAGCACACTAGTATCCATCCTGAATACCATGCAACGAGTGTTGGAATAGGTCCAGAGAGTGCGACCATGGGAGACTACACCTGCGTCCTTAGCAGTAACATCATCAGTGGGCTATATACACACGAGAAGAGGTGATCCATCAGAATTAGTTGCCAGGCGCCAACGAGTATATGGGCGCTGCTCGTCCTCATGCTCGTGATCATCACCATCGTCATCTCCCCCTTGGTTATAAAAATTTTCAAGTATAGGTGGTGGAATGTTCGACCTTGGAAACACAAGAAGAAGGTTAATTAGTAAAGGTAAACTTGCTAACCCGCATGCATGTGGATGAAACAATTATAATTACGGTGGAAGACAAACATACCGAAATCATAACAATTCCATGCAAAAACAGTGCCACGAGTGGTGGCAGCAAACACAAGGCCCTCGTATTGAATTGCATCACAGTACTCATGCGTGTATAGAAACTAATTTTTGAGCAATGTCCATCGAGTCAAACCAGCAATGACGGCAACAAGCTTGTCGAAGATAGCAACAACTTCATAGTTGTTGTAATTCCAAGAGCGGGTGGGAACTCGAGAAATTGCTATCTTCCATAGAAGACAGTCACCATGATTGTATTTGAACGTGTGTACAATACCGGTGTGCTCGATCTCTAGGTAGTCTGTTGAGATTTTTGGAAGTGGAACCCGGTCACGAGTGTACACATTCAAAAGTTCCCACTCGTAGTTGGACCCAATGTAAACAACCCAATCTCCATTTGCGCCTGCCCAAGCCTTGCCCTCAAGCAATGGCATCTTAACATCATACGTATCATTATCAAGCGGCATCAACTTGCACAGGGCAAGGCCTCCGTCGCGACGGCGCCAATCATCAGGGTCACAACGAAGAAGATAGGGGAGATCAAACCGCTCCTTGACTCTTGGGTTCCTTGTAATGATGTTATTAGTTGAGTCAAGAATGGGCTTGAACGAACCTGCCATGCTAGCCGAGGTGATGACGTCGCACTGATCAATGAGTTCCTCCACCACGTCATCTTTCAGATCGGGGCAAGAATAACGGGGTCGTTTCTGTCCTGTTCCCTCCATGGAGAAGATGATCAAACAATGGCAGAAGAAAGGGTGAAGGGCTGAAGGAAAATGGAGGAGGGAGAGGAAGAGCATGCGACAGCAGTTTCAAATCGAGAGGGAAATGCGAAGAGTCGGTGGACGGTTGCCAGTTTGCCACGGTTCACGAAGGGGCGCCCCGGCCTACACGTCAGTTTGGAAATACTCCTACTACTCGCCGTCATCTCACTGATATGTTGGAACGGGACCACATGTCAATGAAACATGGTGTGTAATTTCTCGTGCAAAATGCGATTTGGCCGCATTGGCCCGAGGTGCCGCATTAGTTTTTTTTTTGAAAGTTTGCCGCATTAGTTATCGACCTTTATTTTTTTTAACATGCAATCTGAATGGATAACTCCTGTGGTCATCACACGTGAGCGGATATAGTGATGGTTGATTCGCCCGAGCAACTTATTGCTGTGGTAATATGGGAGTACCAGCGGATTCAAGGAACATAGAAATGATGGTTGCTTCGTCCGAGCAACTTACTGTGGCGAAGGTGGGGCTCTGTGATTTGACTGCTCACTAGTCATTACTACTGCAGCGCAACGACCGGGGTGAATCTTTCCCTGAAATTGTGTTGTGCACTCAATATTCTGCATGACAGGTGGAGCCGGATAAAGGATGTCCAACATGTCAGTGAAACGAAGTTGAATTTTTTCTGGCATTGCTATCAATCCTTCAGGATTTGTTTATATGTACGCATAATTTTGATGAAATTGTACTGTGATGCTATGAAGGTTTCAACTCTGGTTCCCGCAGGAAAAAAAGGTTTCAACTTAGGATTCATGTGTCTTGCCTCGAGATTATCTCGTTACAACATTCCATCAAATACAAATGAAACTACCATGGCTAATGCATCTCAATGGTTCGTAGATCAGCGCCAATATTCACATCACAACTGAAGACAAAGTTGTGAGAAGGTGTACAAATAAAGAAAAAAAATATAATTGATCGATGTTGTTCGTAGGCATGGCTCCATTTCCTTGGCACAGTGTTCGTTGCTTGGTAGCTAGTTTCACCCAGCTCTGTAGCCAAAAAAGAGGTGTATGGACACCACAATCTGATCATTTTGTGTAGCTCCACTAAAATCGGGCAGACCATCCCTGTTTGCAAAGATATCCAGTCAGTGTGATTACAATAATAGTGGAACTAGATGATGAAACATAACACACATAAATATAAGCCGATAACCTCTACGATCTCTCTTTAGGACTAACTTCTTGTTGGAGAAGATTAGGCACAGAGTTGGATGAGGAGGATAGCAAAACCAATCTCCTTTTCCGCAGTCCCACATAAATGTAAAAACGTTGCCCGTGTGACATTTTGGCGGAACTACACAAAATACTCTTCAGAAAAGTCATTTGTGCAGTTCACCAAAAGGTCGCAATAGCAATGAGGTGAAAATGGATAGCCCTGTTTGCAAAAGGAGGTCGAAAGGAAACAATTACTGCCCAATAACACGAGTTGAAGACACATACGCCGACAAAAAAGAAGCATGTTCCATGTAAAAAGGGAAAGATAGCACATCGTGGTTTATCAAAAATGGTTTGAGGACGAGATTGCAAGATGGAAAGTACGCCGGCCAAGATACGATTTAAGCAAACAACTAAAGAAGATCCACATGCAGCAACGTGGGAAGATGGGCAGTGGAGCAAGGCCGGAGGAAGCTGTACCTGAGGGCCATCGGGATGTTACTAGGAGGGCGCCGGCGGCCGGGATCTGCCCATACTGCGGTAGCGAGCAAGTGGTGAAGGCCCTACCGCGCCGGAGCTTGGTCAGAGAGAACGGCGGGTACCGCAGATCGGGACGAGCTGCCTCAACGCCATCGAACGGAGAGACAATGCACATCCTCCCTTTCCGCCGGCGGACGGGATGCAACCGGATCACTGACCAACGCTGAGAGAGAGAGGCCACGACAGCCTTGTGTGAGATTGTGTGACGAGACTCACGAGAGACAAACCCATTTTTCCATTTTCCCCACGGCAATCGTTTTATATTCTAGGCGTGGTACCAGACCCTCCTTCGAGTAAACAACCGCTACACGCGTCAAATTATCGCGTGGGCTGCCTTTTCGTATAGAAACAAACTCCACCGTGTACCCGCGCGGGTGTGGCCGGGAACGAGACGTGAGTACGTGCATCCTACGTGCACTTCTTATTTAGGTGCAGGTACGTACGTGGGTGGGTGTGAGAGAGATGGTTTCTGCGAAACAGAGGCAATGTGTTGATGATGTCTCAATCAGAAAAATGTAACATATGTAATGTGTGTGAAACGGAGTCATGGACGTGAGGTATCGATAGAATTGAAAACAGGGATGAAGTATGTGGCTGCGCGATCGATAAAGAGTGCCATCGAATTTGTGTTTGCCCATGTCAAAGATACAGGGCGGCTGGCCTACTGGAATTTGGGAGGGCAGAGGTGTAGTTCTTCATGGATACCTACCTACAACGTTCGACTATCGGTGTGTGGGGAGGGGGGGTAGAGACCGGTCGACTAGTATATGTGTGGGGAAGGAGAGAGACCTAGCTATGTATTGATGGAGATCGATCGACATCCATGGATATGTGTAGCAGAGGAATAAGGTTGGGAAAGGGACAAAGGTAGAGCGTCGGAGGGTTGGTGGTGGAGTGGCGTCTCACAAATGGTGGGAGAGGCCTGCTAGACAAGCGGAGGTATGAGTGCAATATCAATAAGAGAGGGCGGGCGATGTCTGTCTATCTATGCACATGCGTGTGAGAGATGGGTCGGGAGGTATTCAAGGGTGATGAGGGGAGAAGATATGGTTGTGGTAAGCATGCGTAACTACATAGGAAGATCAACCGTCGTGTGTCCGAGAAAAGGAGAGGCATAACTAGCGAGGTAAGTGTATCGGTGCTTGGTGAAAATGAATTATAGTCGACCTGGCTATATGTAGGGAGATGAGTTCATATACACGCCTGCATGTGTTAGAAGCAAATAAGGTCCGGAGAGGCAGATAGGGGGAGAGGGTGTGGCTAGGAGGTGGTGCGAGAGGCCTACCATGTCGAGGGGGAGGAGTGTGCGAGCATGTGATTAATGAAAAGAGGGGCGGGAGTGTGCACCTGTGTGGAATCGTATTGGACATATGGGGGCATGGATGGTGAGAAGAGAAGAGGGGAAGTATATATGTGTTTGTTGTAGGCACACTTGGCTAGAGAGGTATATCGACCGGTGTGTGCCAGAAAGAAGGAGCCGGGGGCCTACACACACCGCTGGTGGACGACCTAAAGAGAAATAATGAACGTGCACGAGGGAGGGGACGCTAAGGGTGTGTGAGGGGGGCGGGCGTGTGGATGCACGATAGAAAGTTAGCGCTAGCTAGCTACAAATAGAAGAGGATCATGAAGGTGTAAAAGCCAAACAAAGATCATAATTCATTATAAAAAGGTGGATACGGATACTTGAAGAAGATATCATAATGTAGAACATTGATTATAATTTGGGCTAATGTGTGGCTTTTGCAACTCGGGTCCAAATACCTGTCATAATGTAGGGGGCGGGGCACTATACTTTTTGTGATAAACACGGTGTACGTATGGAACATGGTTTAAATTATGAATATATAGTTAGTACATCAAATGTACTATTATTTGGAATCAACATCAAGTGTATTCAAAAAATAGAATTCGAGTTCATGTAGTACACATAGTTCATATCTATCTCTATAGTAATCATGTGGTGTGTTATTAAGGTAATACACGAATGATGGTTGAAGTTGGCAACAATCATGATTGTAGATTCTTATTGAAATAGAGAAACGAATTCAAATTTAGTTCGAATTGCAGCGGTAGTATAGACATTTGGAATGCACTAAAATGTTGGTATGAGTAGGTTACATGCATTATACAGCAAGCGAAAAAAATTAATCGGACATAACATGGATTCATACTCCCTCCTTCCATCTATATAGGGCGTAATGAGATTTTTAAGACCGCCTTTGACTATTGACAAGATTAATAGTACATGGCATGCACAATGTGAAAATTATATCATTGAAGAACCTTTCACAGACGAAGTTAACGGTGTGCTTTGTGTAAGTTGCATGTCATATATCATTGCTCTAATATCTGGTCAAAGTTAGCATCGAAAAACACATTAGGCCCTATATAGATGGAAGGAGGGAGTAGCTTTGAATAGCATTTGTATAGTAAAACAGGGCAAGACTCTCTCTTTGTGTGGTGTGAATAGTTTTATTTTTTCGTTTTCTTTTTGGTTGAGGGAAGTGCGAATTGATTTGGTGCGTACAAGTACAATATGACTACATGTTAGGCTTGTCCCTAAAATTCAACACGTGTCTTGTTAAATCCCAAAAATTCAGATATCGTGCTCCCAAAACTGGCGCCTTCACAACCCACGCCTTGCTATCCCAAAATTACAACGCGCGCGAAAATTCCCTCCAGCTGCCAAATCCCGACACACGAAATCCCCCTTCTAACCCTGAGCCAAAAGGGCCGCTAGTTCAAATCGGCGGGGGGTACTTTTGTAACACACCCTACATTTTGTACAAGCGCGTCCCTAGGTCATGCTTCACCCTCTCCCATCGGCCCCTTTTTGCCATTCGAAATCCCAGGCCGCCGTAACCTCTCCGCTCCAGCCGCGAAACCCCACCCTCCTCCATCCGCCACGTCACCGCTGCCCAGCCGGAGCCTCTTCCCCGATGATGCCGTCCACCGCAACAGCTCGACGTCCCTCGTCCACCTCCCCAGATGAGGATCCGTCAACCATCTCGCCGTCCCGCCGGTTCAGCTGCCCCGTCCTCCACCTCCAAGGAGCTGCTCCGACGATTGCATCGTCTATCGCGTCTTCTCCGACGATCGCCTCGTCTATCGCAGCTGCTCCATCCCCACAGTGCCGCCTTAACCTACTCCACCGGAACCGCAACATCCTCACCGACTCCTCGGACGAAGCCAAGGCCTACTCGGCACCACCAAAGAGGTTCTACACTCATCGCATCGCACCTTCTCCTTAACTCGACCTCCCGGCACCGGCGGTGCTCCATCCCGCACCCCCATGGAGCGGCTACCTTGAAGCCGGCGCCGCGGGCGACATCTCCATGGCGGCTCTCCCCCAGTGCGAGGCCCCTTCGGCGGCGGCGGCCATACCAGCCGGATCTGCTGCTACTGCTCCGGCTCTCGCCTGCTCGCTCGCGCTGCTACTGCTGCTCTGGCTCTCGCTCGATCGCTCGCTCGCCCAGCTACTGCTGCTACTCTCCCCCTCGCTCGTGCTGCTGCTCTGCTCTGATTAAGCCACACTTCAGTCGACTGAATT